>NW_019393364.1:0-1713 GCF_000648675.2 Cimex lectularius
TGAGTAGAAATACTTTGATTGAATATAAAAAAATATATTTTGCATTGTATAAATTCACTTTTCCACATCCTAAATGTATTTGTTAAATGTAAACAATGTTTGTAAATCCCAGGCCCTGAAGATGATCTCAATAAAGATCGAAATGTTGGCACGATAAAGAAAATGTTTTTCTGAAACCTACATCACACCAGACCGCATTTCACGATTTCTGAATAATTTTCGATTAAGGGGCACTAATCACCACACATTATGAGGAATAAAAATATTTTTTGACTTTCACAAAAATTTGTATTCAGGTGGTTTTTTGTTGTGCAAAAGAAGAATATCAACTTTGTTTCTTGCTTTAAAAAAAATATAAAAAAATATTGTAAAGTATTTTACTGCACTGCTCTGTCACAATACAATCTAAAAACAGACATTTTGGGGCTTGATCAGCCGGTGGACATTTTTTGATGATCGGTTTTATATTCTTGAGGGTTACCAGTTAACGTTATTCCATGCGTAACGATAATCCTTAAAAACAAACTTTTTTTAACACCTAATCTAAATGAAAGTTGTGATCCCACCATCATTCACGCTAATAAATACATTACCGTAACATTATACATTTCTCTTTGCATCTTTCTATCTTTAGACGACATAGGCGTGCTATTTTCCGATCCCGATCCGGCAATTGCTTCGGAGGAGCTGCAGGCACACTCGAACGAATAGCCTAATGGAGCAAACTTTGGAGGATAAAAAATGACGAAGTGAATTCATCCATGTTTATGAGGGGTTGATGCAGAATACAATTCTTTCCTCCACTGCGGCCTAAACAGGTCAATTGTGGAACCCCTAGAACTTACTGCCTTACCTTGGAAAGTGCGCTATTACGTATAAAACTGAGCACTTTCCTAGGCGCTTTTCCATCTCCTTAGGTATGAGAAATGTCCTACCAACGTGAGCTAATGCTTTACATTCGCAAAGGAAATTTGCTGATTCTCTGGTTCCTTCTGACAGAGGCGGGATATTACCGTCCCAGCCTTTCCCATCTAATTATAGTGATATAAAGATATAGAGGGCAGTGGCCCGTATAGAGGCCTATATAGGTATAATATAATATTCACCCATGTTACATTAGTTCATGTTCGGGAGATAGCTTTTGATGATCGGTTTTATGTTCTTGAGGTTTAACTGTTAATGTATTTCGTTTTAGGTGCGCTGTAGTATTATCATGATGTGCGTAAAGGCTAAATGCCTAAATTCTAGTTGTTTTATTCGAGTTGTACAATGTTGTTCGAGTTTAGTCGGGCAATCTTATCCCAGAGGTCTTTAGCACTCGGGTTTTTCAACTCTTCAACCTTCAGATAAAGGATTAAACTACATTTTAGCCTTCTAATTTGTAACATCGTGACTTTCTTTAAACTGTTTCGGCCTGGGGCCATTATTTATTCTTTAATGATGACGTCGAACTATTTAGCCGGTTGTGGTACGCGGAGATTTGTACCTTTACGTTTTATGACCGGGCGAATATAATCTTGAAGACGTCTTATACCCTTTTACTAGTATACGGTGCTGAAAAATATAATGAATCTGTCCTAGGCTGCGTAGTGGAAAAACGGCGGCGTTTTAACGGTTTGATTTATTGCTAGTCGTAACCTTCAAAAGAGCCTAGTACGGAAAAAATGACGAAGTAATGACCGTCTTTATTGCATGTGCTAAATTATATATATT
>NW_019393365.1:0-1686 GCF_000648675.2 Cimex lectularius
GTTTATTTGATTAAAAGACGTTAATCTGAAATGAAGGAAGGTTAATTTGAAGTTAAAAAGGGTTCATTTGAAATTATAGAAGGTTAATTTGAAATCAGGAAGGTTAATTTGAACTTAAAAAAAGGGTTAATTTGAAATTATAGAAGGTTAATTTGAAATTAGGAAAGGTTAATTTGAAGTTAATGAAGGTTAATTTGATTAAAAATAAGTCAATTTGAAATTAAGAAAGATTAATTTGAAGTTAAAAAAGCCTAATTTCAAGTTAAATAGGGTTAATTTGACGAAAAATGCTATATAATCGGCATTAACCGGGATCCCTTTCTCACATCCAGCTGTATCAGGGGGAATTTTAATTTGAAATTTTTGAACAAATCTGAATTTTGTGGTCTTGGCATCGGTAGAACTTCGTGTGTCTGTGGCTACTGAACACTGTACCAAAGATATTGAAAAGGCCAGGTAATATTTACAAAAGAGAATACCATAGCCACCAGACAACAAAATTATGGGGATAACAACAAAATTATCTCTGATTCGATGCCAGAGCTCAAAGAAGCTGATAAAATTGGCCAAATTTGATGAGGTGATGAGGACCCCTATCGGTCTCGAACAATTTGCCAAAAATGTAGATCCACCAGGAAATTAAGAATAAGTTGTCTGTTCGACAGGGTTATAGTCCAGGACAGAGGCATGTGAAAATTTTCATTAAAGAAACTAATGGCAGAACTACTAAATCTCGGACATTAGAGCTAGTTTAATAGTCTGCTGACGACTGCAGATCCGGAGGCATATGTATGGACTACGGGCTGCAGAAATAAGGCATGCTGAAGTTCTTATTCCTGGAGAAATATCCAAGTCCTGGACACGGAAATCTTTGGGATCATGTATAAAAGCTTTAAAAATATGTAGATGCACAATAGATCAATACTGTTCGCAGTAGGTCGTAAAGAGGCAGACTCCTAGATTCCTCATGAACAGGGGGAATAGCCTGTAATTTTGGCCATTTCCGGTCATTTCAGTCTGTCTAGGCTCGGTGGTCTATCACACCGAAATGACCGTTAACGACCGAACTGCTGCTATAAAACAGTCATAATAAAATAATTCAGCCTATTTACCTTGCCTATTTTAAGAAGAAGAAGAAAAATAACTTTATGCTGGGACTGTTGTCCCCTAAGAATAATTTACATGAAATAAATAAAGGAAGTTCCTTCTATGAAGTTAAAAGTAAAAAAAAAGATAGAAATCTTGCCACAATGTATACCAGTAAGGCGGGCCAGAAGAGAAAATTACTAGAGTATTAAACAAAAATAACAAATTTTAACGTGAGGTCTCTGCTTGGAAGGAGAGGAGGTGATTATACAGGTGGGATTTAAAGGAGAAAAAGGAGGCAGCGTGACAAATAAAAAGGGGAAGGGAGTTCCAGAGTTTAGGGGCTCGGATCAGAAAGGATCTTTCGAAGGTATGGGTTGTATGTTGCAGAAGGATAAGGTAATTGGGGATGAGCGCCACGAGTGTGATGTGAGGAGTTGTATTGGAGGGTGATGTAAGGAAGACGATGGACTGGAAAAGAAGGCAGCCTAGGAAATACTGTGCACGGAAGGAGAGGAAGAGCCAAGAAATTTGGGAATACAACCCCGACACCCGGTGCCGTACACAAATCTTACGCAACAATTCATAATACGCTTCAAT
>NW_019393366.1:0-1686 GCF_000648675.2 Cimex lectularius
GAATCCCGCTCGTGCCATTAGCTTTTTTCATCTCAACTAAAAACCTTAATTAATGTTAATAAATATCTGTGATTTATTATTTTACCTATCAAGAGAAAATTTAAATTTATGCATGATCGTAATAAACATGAATCAAAGTATGGTCTTGAAGATAACATCAAATTCAGTTGTTACTGCTAAGCTTTCATCTATTTTAAGGTTATCAGGGCCTATATTAATTTGACATCATGAAAAACTTATGTGTACAATTGATTTAACATTGAATATAACCTTATAGTACTTTACAAAACATCCAATCTGACTATATGAAGCCGAAGGTCGATGGATTCGAATCCCGCTCGTGGCACTGACTTTTTCATCTCAACCAAGACCTTAGGTATCAAGAATAATTAATTGAAGTATTTACTACTGTTGAAAAGCGTAATATTTCTTCATTTTTTCTATGTTTAAAATGTTTATTATAAGTGAAAAATGGATGAGATTAAGAATAACACTTCGATCGTTTTATTTTGTATGTCCGGCTGTATTTTTTGCATTAATTTTTTTCTATTCCACGGTTAATAAATAGCTTGCTTAGTGGTATAACTAATCTTTAGCCAAGTTTGTGTCTTTACGTTTGGGTTTTGGATTGTAAACCCCTGGCAAATTTCCAGTCGATCGGTGACGTTAGTTCAAAGTTATCACCATTTCTGTGATTTTCTGAGAAAAAAATCGCAGGCATTTAGTGAGAGGAAAATTAGAGGAAAATTATTTTCTTATAATATACCCAAAAATATGTATTCATTTTTCGACCTAGTATCAACGAGAAAAGTTGAATTAAAATCTGTGATCTCACGTCTTTAGCTTTTCATTGAATATTCACACCTAGAAAAGTGCGCAAACGGTCTTAAAACAAGGGCTTTTTGTAGGAAAAAACGCACTTTCCATTGAAATAGAGTGCCACATGAAAATATATAGTATGTAAATACATAATTGGATTTAAATTTAAGAAGTTGCATCCAGCTAAGACCCTGGAGAAGTATGTGGATACTAAAGAAAAAAAACCACAAGAATTACATGATGTCGATTTGAAAGAAACCGAAGTGTAATTATTCTATGAAAAGGGACGTTGGGGACCGCGGTAGCCGAGTGGTTAGCATGAGAGACTCTCACGCCGCGGTCGTGGGTTCGATTCCCACCGTCGCCTCTGGCCCTTTTTTCCCGATAACCCCCAATTTGAACACACAAGAATTCGTACTATGGCTAATATGCAAGATCATAAGGCCAATTAAAAAAAAAAATTCTTACTTCTTATTGGGTGATGTGCACTAACTTTCCTCAGCCATTACTCGGCGAATTAACAACAACATTAAAACTTTTAAAAGTGTCTAACACTCAGAAGCTTCGGTGAATTGCTTATTTCGACGGAAAATCTTTGGGATCACTGATCACCCTGCCTTCCTCTGATAAGCAACGATACTTTTTTTTTATGCTCTTATAAAAAATAAATCAGGTAAAAAAACAAAAAAAAACAAGGAAAGCAGGGTAAAAATAAAAAGTAATTATCGGTTCCAGCTTGATTTAATCTGTCCTGTGTCCATACGATTTCCGCTGGTGGGTTAAGCCAGTTTGACAAAAGGCCAGGAGCAAAGATTGGTTGGTGATCAATATTGGTCAAACCCCTGTCACCTTTAAAAATCTACTCTT
>NW_019393367.1:0-1683 GCF_000648675.2 Cimex lectularius
CCGGGATTTGGTCTGCTCACCAACCCTGCATAAATCTTTTGGACCTGTTCACGACCCCCAAGATTTTGGACCATTTAATCTCGGGGAGTGATTTGGTGATGTCTCCTTCAAAGATTTCAATTCTAGACCTAGCATACCTATCACACTCTGCGAGGTAGTGCCTTGCCGTTTCTTCTTTTATTTCGCAAAAAGGCAAAAGGGATCTGGTAGAATACCAATTACGGAGAGGTGTCTTTTCAGTGGGCCCGTCATAATACCTATCAGCCTCCTAAGTCCCTTCCTTGAGTTAGAGAATAACCATTTCGATTCTGTTGGTTTGATCACCTTAAAAAACTCTTTCGATTGCCTGTGTCCGGGGGATAGATTCCACTCCTTAAGGAATTGTTTCATACCCCAGTTGTTAATAATCTCTTTCGCTGGGCATATAGAGTGGGGTAGTACCGGTTGTAGCCCGACAAACGCGGCATTAAAACCTTCTTTGGCCAGGCCGTCCGCCTTTTCATTGCCATGGTTTTATGTGCTGGTATCCAAATAAGGGTTACCCTGTTCTCAAACCTGGAAGAGATCCTAGTGATAAATCTACAGTTTCTTCCATTAGTCGTGAGGTTGACAAATTTTTTTGTAATAACCTAAGATTAGCCTGACTGTCAGAAAAAATTCTAATATCTTTTCCCTTAATTTTATTTTCCATAGGTGTTCTACAACACATATTAATGGTCCAGATTTCTGCCGGATAAACAGAGGTGTTAATGCCAAGAGGGGAGAAGATGCTGATTCCTAATTTTGGTATGGAGATTCCTGCACCACTTTGATAAGTGAACCATCTGTGTAGCAGTCTATGTTGCGATGGTCATCATCCAAACTATAATTATAATCACAAGGGGTGACTACCAGAAAGTGCTTTTTCCCCGAAAGAGTTTTAATCTTTTTATGATATGTAGGTAAGTCAGCAGATTAGTAAAATAAGTAAGTATCCCTGCCATACATGAGAGCTTAACAGCAGCTGGTCGTTGGGTGTGGCGAACTAGAAAACAACCCACTTTACAATTCTTTTTTCACATAATTTTCAATGAAGATTCAAGGGGGCAAATTGAGAATCAAGAAGGCAAATAAGCAATATAAATGGTACAATATGGATTCAAAAATGCTCCATTGTGAGACACCTGGTTATATGGTTTATTATCATCATAATTTTGATAGCAGTCAATTAATATGATTTTAAGGTAAAGTGATAAGTCGTGGGTGAGTATGTTCGAGTTTATATTTGACGGCGTCCGACTCGTATTTGCCTCTCTAATGGTTTCGGGTTCAAGTCCCGGCAGAGTGTTCGAAATTTTAATTAGAAATAAATAATGTATAAAAAGTAATATAAAGTGTTTGACCTCCTCATCCGCGACACCCAACGGTAATTGGATGTTAAATACTTTCTTTGCTTAGAATATTTTGGTGTGACGTACCCTATCAAACATACCTATTTCATTACAGTATAACAGTTTGTTTATTTATATTGTTAAACTGGTGTACATATTGGTTAGATATAATAGAACGGTTAATCAATAATTGCACAGGAGTACAGATATGCCTCAAATCGAAATTAAGTTCCCGTGGGATGCAGTTGATTTGCATCTTCTGCAGCGTACAAATGTTTGGTTATGCAATTGTACGGATTTACATAGGGTAGGT
>NW_019393369.1:0-1717 GCF_000648675.2 Cimex lectularius
AATCAGAGAACTTTTTTGCTGAAATGCAGACAACACAAGGTATTTCCTACTCACATCAAAAACAATTTTAACTTTACAAATGCCACACTAACACAACCGAACACCATAATTAACGACATACATAAGACCACAATACATTTCTAAAGAGACATTTTAAACATAGAAATGTGTGATAATGAGAAAGTGAGGGAAGAAATAAGAGAAATTCGTAATGAAATTGAGCAAGTGAGAGAAAAATGATAGATAAATAAAGAGGGGGATAAAGATGAGGAGGAGAGATAAGAGGAAGAAGAAGAAGAAAGAAATAGATGGAAGGAGGTATAGAAAAAGGAATAAAAAGATAAATAAGGATGAAGAGAAGTGATGAAAAAGGGAGAAGGAGAAAGATAATATGAGAAGGTCAAAAGAAATGGGAGGAAACTTAATGAGACTGAGATGACAATGACTTAAAGAGAAAGAGAGAGAGAGAGAAAGAGAAGAGAAAGATTAAGCGAGAAAGCAAGCAAACGCACAAACAAGAACACTCTCAAAATGCATGTAGGAAGGTTGACGTTGATAGTAAAAAGAACAAACAGAAATGGTGAAAGATTGTTTCAGAGGGAAGAAAGAAAGAAAGATAAATAGTTAAATGGAGAGAGAGATAGATAGATAGAGAGAGAGAGAGAAAATAGAGTGCAGAAGCTGACAGCCGACTCACGAAATGCATACACAAATAATGAAAAAGAGAAAGGAAAAAGAGGTTGAGAGTAAGAAGAACACAAAGAAATGGTGCAGAGGGAAGAACAAATGAAAGCTAGATATATGTTGTTTAGGTAAATTCAAACAGCTTTTAGCTTCAGCATATTTCTATATAGAATTTCTTTATTATTTATTGTGCCATAAATAAAGAAAATCTGGTGGGACTAAAAGCTTGTTGAATTTACCTAAACAATATGTAATGAGGTTCCATCGCAAAGAAGTTCGTACTTTAAATATTAGTAGATGTATAGATAGATAGTTAGAGAAAGATAGAGAGAGAAAGATAGAGAGAGAAAGAGAAAACAGACAAACGAACGTACTAACAAAGTGCATAGACAAATAATGAAAAAGTAGGACAAAAAGGAAAAAATAGATTGAAAGTGAGAATAACAAAAAGAAATGGTGATAGAGTGGTGCGGATGGAAGAACGAAAGAGAGTCGGAGAGAGAGAGAGAGAGAGAGAGAGAGAGAGAGAGAAATTTTTGACGGAATTTATAACGATTAAAATAGACAAGTCGATAATAAATAAATAATAATGGTAGTAACAATGAAAAACTTTTATAGAAACCATCTAAGCAAGTTTGTTGGGGGGATGAAGTACACCGGGAAGTTGATATCGCAGAGACATTCATTGCTGCAAGACGGAACCCTTTCCATAGAACTCGTCAGATCCTAAACGACAAGGTATTTGGGCAAGGCCTTTTTCACGCATCTTAAATCGTATGCTCCTTTGCGACGACCTGCAGCAACATCCCGCCACCAGCAACTCAGGAGAATATTTACAGCGAGCGCCTAGAAGAGAACACCAATTGGAAGTTGTGGTGCAGTTTAGTGACCGTTAGCCAATGATTATTTGGATATCGTGAGGTGAGGTCTGGTGTGACGTAGGTTTTAGAAAAACATTTTCTTTATCATGTCAACGTTTCGATCTTTATTGAGATCATCTTCAGGGCTCAAAGTGTTTGTTAACTTTAACTTC
>NW_019393370.1:0-1690 GCF_000648675.2 Cimex lectularius
AGAGTCGTATTTGAAATTTTGAAATTGATCTGGGCCTGAGTTGCCCTGTATAATTTTTACCTTTTTTTGTAGAAAAATTATCCTGATACATCATTTTTAACGGTTTTTTACGCTGAAAACAATGGTACAAGCAGATTTTAAATTAGTCAAATGACAAAGTTATGACAAAAAATTAAAAAAAAAAATCATTTGGATTGCTATTTATTTATTTTTTATATATTTTTTTATTTATTTTTTTACAAGGGTTCGCAACAGCAGAGGTCATATAAACCCTCAGTGTTTGCCGGTGTTTTTTTTTGTTTTTGTTTTTTGAAATGTAAATGTATGTCGTATGTACCATTTGTAAATATGATGTGTTCGAATGCAGGGCCGCTGGATTCGAACCCGGGACCTTTACCTTGCAAATATGAGAGCCGTTTCAACGCCTAAGCCGTTGGGGCCGCCGACGCCCCTTATTGTTGTTTATTAATCACATTTCATGTTCTAACTGCCTGCCGTGCGTAAAGATGCAAAGATTTGCTCTTTTTAACCACTCTTCACCGGTGCTCAAGGAGATAGAGTCAGACGAGATAGATTAGAATAAAATAGAATTAAATCTGGGTTATGATTGGCAGACTGCTTGTTAAACGGACCAATAATCAATAGAGTTAAATCCAAGGAGGCGAACTGATTCAAATAACGTCATAATTATGTGTGGAGCATCCATCAAGCTGGATGCTGGAGAATCATTCTTCGTTGATGCAGAGGAACATCATCTAATAGTTGGTAAACCTCCCTCAAAAAATTGTTGAACTGAGCACCATTTAAATTATTTTCCTAGAAATAAAGCCCAATTAATTTATTTCCGAGAAGTCCGCACCAAACGTTGATACTGGGTACCACCTGATGTGATTCCTCTGTCTACGTTCTAAAATTCCAATGGTTTAGTATGCCAATCGACAGTCATGGAAGAACGTTAGACTCCTGTCATAATCAAAGTCCTGAAGTCCCTGGACAAGATACGGTCCATACGGCTTAAAATTCTAAGTCCGGAGTACATCACGAATTTTATTTTTGAAAAACCTAAAAAACTTAAACCTTTCCTACATTTCGGAGAGAGGAATTGGGATTTTCGTGAAAATACAGTAAAATATTCAGCTCCCCGTCGAAATCACGCTGCCATGATGCATGGAATCTCATCATGTTGCGAATAAACATTTTGTAGTTTACTCTGGAGCGATCAGGAAATTTCTGGGAGTACAACTCGAATGCACGGCGCGCTATACCACCATTAATAAAGCAGTCATACATACGCATATGCGCTGTTGATCGTAAAATGTGCATTTCGGTTCATTTTGAATGGAATATTGAATGTAATGAATAGGTACTATAGTAAAATTTATTTATTTACCAATAATTAAGATTTGCTCTCATAATGCGAGTTTGACAAAAAATGACAGAATCTAAACTATATAGGCAATTATTGTTTACTTTCATGCAAAAGCAAATTATTGGAATTAAGAACGAGATAAACGTGTGTGTGTGTGTGTGTGTGTGATTAATGACCGTTAATCGATAATTATTCAGAAATCGTGAGATGCGGTCTGGTGAGATTTAGGTTTCAAAAATACATTTTCTTTATCGTGCCAGCGTTTCGATCTTTATTGAGATCATCTTCAGGGCCTGGGATTTATAAACATTGTTTCAATTT
>NW_019393371.1:0-1694 GCF_000648675.2 Cimex lectularius
GATAAAAAAGTGAATGGCACGAGCGGGATTCGAACCCACGATCTTCGGCTTGATACGCCGCTGCTCTACCACTTGAGCTATCGTAACCTCGATTCACTCGGACACCAACTTCCAATGGCAAAAAGGAGAGAAAATTCAAAAGGTGGGGTTGAAATGGGAAGTTGGTGTCCGACAGAATCGAGCCGAAGATCGTGGGTTCGAATCCCGCTCGTGCCATTGACTTTTTTATCTCAATTAAAAACCTTAATTAATTGTACTATTGAGAATCCACCTTCAGTCAATAAAGACTTTATAAACCACATATTCCGTACAGCTCGAAGAAACCCGTGTGCAGTTTTTCTTTGGGATTAGAAATATTAATTTTTTTCTACTACATCAGCTTCAAGTTCTGGCTTAATGAAAGATCGGCGTTCTGCTTATATTTATTTCCTTTCGAGAAAAATATCGTCACCTTCCACCGGACGTAATCGAGTTTAACGAGCTGGCGTCTACATGGCATGGCCGGGTTGCGCGACAAAGGACATCTCCACGGAATTGCGTTCACCAGCCGCCTGAAGGGGGTTTCTAGCCTTAATGGACTTTGCCCTAATAGGCAAGAAATATGTTTGGGGCCAGAAGCCACACTTACATTACTGATCAAGAGAGACGGAAGCGAACAGGACTAGAGCAGGACTAGGCAGCAACATGACAGGATTGTGGGGAGGGAACAAAATAAACAATTATAATTCGCGATTACCGCGCCACCGCCTCGATAAAAAAGTGAATGGCACGAGCGGGATTCGAACCCACGATCTTCGGCTTGATACGCCGCTGCTCTACCACTTGAGCTATCGTAACCTCGATTCACTCGGACACCAACTTCCAATCGCAAAAAGGAGAGAAAATTCAAAAGGTGGGGTTGAAATGGGAAGTTGGTGTCCGACAGAATCGAGCCGAAGATCGTGGGTTCGAATCCCGCTCGTGCCATTGACTTTTTTATCTCAATTAAAAACCTTAATTAATTGTACTATTGAGAATCCACCTTCAGTCAATAAAGACTTTATAAACCACATATTCCGTACAGCTCGAAGAAACCCGTGTGCAGTTTTTCTTTGGGATTAGAAATATTAATTTTTTTCTACTACATCAGCTTCAAGTTCTGGCTTAATGAAAGATCGGCGTTCTGCTTATATTTATTTCCTTTCGAGAAAAATATCGTCACCTTCCACCGGACGTAATCGAGTTTAACGAGCTGGCGTCTACATGGCATGGCCGGGTTGCGCGACAAAGGACATCTCCACGGAATTGCGTTCACCAGCCGCCTGAAGGGGGTTTCTAGCCTTAATGGACTTTGCCCTAATAGGCAAGAAATATGTTTGGGGCCAGAAGCCACACTTACATTACTGATCACGACCATAATTTGGAATGGATGTGGTTCATTAGCGGAATCCTGCAGGATGTATAAGACGATATTGCTCTCCTGGAAACATTCTTTGCTTAGCAGTGTTTAAACTTTTTCTTTAAAACAATTGAAGCCCCGGATTTAAAGTTACATTGTTATGCTCTTAGCATAAAATCCCATAGGTAATTTAGGTAGTTAGTAAAACCAGATATTCCTCAATATATATATATATATATATATATATATACAGGGTGAATTGCTACTCGTGCTACAAACTTCTCCAGTAGATTCTTCACCCTAAAATGAACAAAAA
>NW_019393372.1:0-1655 GCF_000648675.2 Cimex lectularius
ATTTTCACAAAACAAAAATATTTATGAGGCATCGTATACGTAATATACTGCGTTAAGGTACAACTAGAAACGTTGGTGGCCGTAAGGTTTAAGGGCGTAAGGTTTAAGTACGGCGCTCATCTGTAAGGTAAAGGTCGCCGGTTCGAATCCACAGGCCCTTCATTCGAATCTGACATAAACATAGGCTTTTTTTCAAAACCACCGACACCCGAGGGTTGATATGACCTCTACTGTTGCGAACCCTCGTCAAAAAAAATGTAGATACAACGGTTATGCACGACCGTTATACGTTGCTGGTTTAGCTTGCTTTTCCTCTGGCTGCATTAATACGTGGCTGCAACGGTTTAGGCGTTGACCCGGCGCTCATCACTGTAAGGTGAAGGTCCCGGGTTCGAATACAGCGGCCCCGTATTCGAACCCGACAAACTTACAAATTGGCTTTTTTTCAAAACCACCGGCACACTCAGGGTTTATATGACCTCTGCTGTCGCGAACCCTCTTCAAAAAAATTAATTAATTGATTTTGATTTCACATGACTATTAAGAAACTGGTCTAAATAGATGTAAGTGGTTGAAGGCCATTATAAATATTTTTAAAAATCTAAGCATTGCGATCAGTTGACTGGATGGCGACCGTCCCCGAAATGGGTAGAAAATATTGGTGAGTCCGAAATGATCTATATTTATACATAGACAAAATACATATAGATTTTTATCTGAAAAACTACCGGTCATAATCGATTTGAATTTTTTTTTTGAAATTCAATGGTGAAATGGCAAGAAAACAGAAGCTCGGCATCTTTGAAAACGACAGAAAATTTTGAACGAGTCTACGATATTAACAGGATTTTTTAATTAAACCAAACGACGGACGGTGTATTCGAAACATGTAGGATCATAATTGGTCATCGCAAATCGTGCTTTGTCTTTTTTTGTATTATTATATAATTCAGCGCATTTAGATTAAAAAGTAAAGATTTATTTTACATAATTTCAACAAGAACGTTTTTTGTGTATATAAAATAAAATACTTAAAAAATGA
Organism: Cimex lectularius; assembly: GCF_000648675.2. Lineage (NCBI taxonomy): Eukaryota > Metazoa > Arthropoda > Insecta > Hemiptera > Cimicidae > Cimex > Cimex lectularius. The sequence goes on from NW_019393372.1 coordinate 1,043, forward strand.
CCGTTATTCTTTCAAAAATTTGTATTTTCCCTGTTTAGTTAGTCTTTAGTCACATTTACCGAAAACAATTTTTTGTAAAAAAAATTTTTGTATTTATTTCCGTATTTTCACAATATAATTGACACTTTTCTCTGGTTAGCAATTGTCGTAGAATAATGTTAATAAATATTAATCTTTTCCAGGATTTCATAGTCCCTGGTGCGTTGCATTGCAAAAGAAAAATATTTAAATCATATAAATATATAAATATGTGGCTTCGTATACATAAAATACGGCGTTAAGATGCTACAGTTTTGCACGACCTTTGTGCGTTGCTGGTTTAGCCTACCTTTCTGACTGGTTTTTAAATGTTAAGAACAAACAAATAACTTATAATATTACTTCACTTATTTTTAAAATTTTTCAACTTCCAAATTTGTCAAATATTTAGAAAGCAGGTTTAACATTACAAATCAAAATCATCCTGTTTATCAAATGGTATTTCTCCGATATCAATTTATTACTAATGTATATAATTGTTATTATATTTATCTTGTGAAGTATTCTAGACGTTGGGACCGTAAGTTACATCAATTTACGACCAAGGTAAGTAAAAAAAAACCGGTTTATTTCA
>NW_019393373.1:0-1659 GCF_000648675.2 Cimex lectularius
CTCGCTATCACTCTTTATACCGAATAACGGTCAATGGTACAAAACTGAAAAGGTATAGTAAAATTATTTGGTCTGCTTATTTATCAAAAACAGACCTTAATTTTTTCAATTATTTGCCTTCCCTTCGAAATAAATTGCTAAATTCTTTTGATTGTAATGTTTTTCACTTAGGATCGATGATCTCATCGACCTAAATTACGTTCATTCTGTAACATGTTAGATTAATGCAAACTGGAGAAGAAAAGACCGGGCGATGTAGTGCAGCTGTGACATCAGGGTGATTCCCCATTAACCTTTGGGTCAAAAGGCCTGTAGTTGCTTGGTCTAAGCGGACGAGACCTCCCCTCGTTTCCATGCATGTATAAAGCGTTAAGTGCATTTCGCAATGTCTCCAGCCTCCGGCGGTGAAAGGGTACGTTGTGTCCTGCTCGGGGAGTATGAACTTTTGGAAACGGAACGTGCATGTTTACACGATTGTTCCACCAAAAAGGCCACCTAAATTACACGAATTGAATAGGCTTTTGCAAACAGCTCCAGCCGATTTTGGTCCTCATTGTCGAGGCAGGATCGTCTCAAGCAAGCTGGCGAAAGTCTTCGCGCTCTGATTCCACAATACAGAGCTGACAGCCTATCTGTCACTTTAGAATTATTTCCTTCTTTTTTCAAATTAATTGGAAATACGATCAGAGATGATCCAACTAGCAAAGTCTTTTTGTTTTATTTATTTATTTATTTGCATGTGTTACTGTTGATAAAGTTTATAAAAGATACTAACGAGAAAAAAAGATTAAATAAAATGAAAAAATGGCAAAAAGGAGGGAAAATTCAAAAGGTGGGGTTGAGATGGGAAGTTAGTGTCCGAGTGGATCGAAGTCACGATAGCTCAAGTGGTAGATTAGCTGTGTATTTAGCCGAAGATCGTGGGTTCGAATCCCGCTCGTGACACTCATTTTTTTTATCTCAACCAATACCTTTCATAAAGATTAATTTTTTTAATGTTTTAATTACATTATTTTTAATAATCAATGAAACCTTTGTTTTAATAATTAATTTTGTAGTTTAAATAACTAAACAGCACTGACTCCAGTAGGAAAACACATTTGGATCAAAAATAATCACTTCAATAATCAATCAAAACAATCAATAATAACTTATTACATAGGTATTTATGGTCGTTTGTTAGGTTTGTATGTTTTCTGTTACTATCACAAAAAAATTAATACAGTTACAGTCATTTATGATCACCATTATCGTTAGGGCGAACAAATTAACATAAATTACCTAGAGCCAATATATCGCAAGAAAAATATCACATTTCAAAAAGCGGTAGATTTTTATGGATAGGACAGCTGGATTTTTGAAGATTTGTCTTTTCGCTTAAGTCTTAGAGAAACGAAAAACAATATTGATTAATCATGATAATTTTATTGCCAACAGCCACAATGGCGTGTACGTAATACATAAGTCAACAAAGTAAACATCCATTTGTTTCTCCTGTAAAATTTTCTTTTGTTGAGTTGTGTCACTCTTCATGTGGGTGTGCGATATGTTTGTATATAATCGTATGCATTTGTGTATGGATATATTAATATTTTATATTACCTATGTATAAATAAATGTTTATTTTATTTTTTTATTTATTTACTATTTATATATTTT
>NW_019393374.1:0-1692 GCF_000648675.2 Cimex lectularius
CTGTGTTTGCGGGAAGAAGTTCAAACACAATTACCATCTGACACACCACAAGAAATTCGAATGCGGAATAATTTTCCAGTGTGAACACTGCCCAAAGAATTTCAAGTACAAACAGTCCCTAAAAGTACATAATTTTAACGTCCATGGACAACCTTCATAGCCGTATTACTGTTTGTTCAATGAGGTGGTGGAATTTGAATTCAAATAAATTTTACTCTGTACAAATGTATTTTACTGTGTAAATAAATGCTTGATTATCTTTATTCAGATTGATCCCCACTCTTTTTCATTTCTAATCAAATAGAACATAAGAAACAATCACAATTAATTAAGGTTTTTAGTTGAGATAAAAAAGTCAATGGCACGAGCGGGGTTTGACCCACGATCTTCGGCTTGATACGCCGCTGCTCTACCACTTGAGCTATCGTGACCTCGATCCACTCGGACCGAAGATCGTGGGTTATAATCCTGCTTGTGTCATTGACTTTTTTATCTCAACTAAAAACCTTAATTAATTGTGATATATTAATTGGTCAAGCGGACTGCGAAATTATTGAAAATAAGAAACAATCTTGTGCATGGACAGTGACTTTACTGTTTGCAGTAAAAACCATTTAATAAAATGGAAGTTAATTTGGTTGCTACCAATTGTCCAGTTCTATTTATTTTCACTGTTGGTCGACAAGAGGCATTTTGGCATTTGGCTATCAACAGTGTTGGATTTTTGAAATATGTAATCGTTAATTAATGTTTTAATTTTGTCGTTTATTTTTCTCTTGAATATCTTCCATATCTAATTTTGACTTTTATTTTTAAAGGTAAATTAAAGCACGTCTGTGTTTGCGGGAAGAAGTTCAAACACAATTACCATCTGACACATCACAAGAAATTCGAATGCGGAATAATTTTCCAGTGTGAACACTGCCCAAAAAATTTCAAGTACAAGCAGTCCCTGAAAGTACATAATTTTAACGTCCATGGACAACCATCGTAGCCGTTTTACTGTTTGTTCAATGAGGTGGTGGAACTTGAGTTGAAATAAACTTTAACTGTTTTTATTTTGGAATTTTAATCTGTACAAATGTATTTTACTGTGTAAATAAACGCTTGATTATCTTTATTCAGATTGATCCCCAGTCTTTTTCATTTCTAATTAAATATAAGATAAGAAACAATCACAATTAATTAAGGTTTTTAGTTGAGATGAAAAAAAATTAATGGCACGAGCGGGGTTCGAACCCACGATCTTCAGCTTGATACGCCGTTGCTCTATCACTTGAGCTATCGTGACCTCGATCCACTTGAACCGAAGATTGTGGGTTCGAATCCCGCTTGTACCATTGACTTTTTTTATCTTAACTAAAAACCTTAATTAATTGTGTATTAATTGGTCAAGCGGACCACGAAATTAGTGAAAATAAGAAACAATCTTGTGCATGAACAGTGACTTTACTGTTTGCAGTAAAAACCGTTTAATAAAATGGAAGTTAAATTTGGTTGCTACCAATTATCCAGTTCTATTTATTTTCACTGTTGGTCGACAAGAGGCATTTTGGCATTTTGCTACCAACAGTGTTGTATTTTTGAAATATGTAATCGTTAATTAATGTTTTAATCTTGTCGTTTATTTTTCTCTTGAATATGTTCCATATTTAATTTTGACTTTTACTTTTAAAGGTAAATTAAAGCACG
>NW_019393375.1:0-3956 GCF_000648675.2 Cimex lectularius
TCCGTCTATTTTTTTCTCTTCGAAAAACTGAAAGGAAAATTAATTCAAGGCAGCTATTTAGGCAAGTCGTTATTGCTACTGTTTGTATAATATTATTTTATTGATATAATGAGCTATTTACTCCGATGTTTGTCTGTATGTCTTCTCAAAAGGGCTTCCATATAACGACATCCAAACGGGAGGTTTTGTTAGTTTTATTCGTCGGGTCCCCTTTTATATGTTTATGAAATTCGATGTGGCATGTTTGTCTTTTTAAGTCGGTTTTTATGTTACATTGTGATTATCCGTTTATTTGTATGCAATAAAATTTTACAATATTTCATAATCACTCTCATACCTAAACCACCAAGTTACATCTCCTATTACAGACCTTTTCCTTTGCCTTCTAACCGTAATATCCGAAATCCTGGACTTGTTTTGGTACGTCTAATACTCATTGTAAATTTACATAACTTCATTCCTTCACGCAAATTTGGTGTGTGTCTTCGTCATTTCACGTTTAAACAATGATGTTTCAGGGTCGTTGAATAAAAAGAATACTGCTCGGAGCTTTTCAAGTCCCAAGAATGTTGGTGCCTTAAACAAAAATGGCCGGTGACCTCGCCTGAACCCAATAACAAACTTAGTGCCTGACTTCTCACACACGTCCTCCGGATGCCGAAGTGTTAGTGTTTTGACCAAAGGATTTTGTACCATTGACACAAATTTTAAGGTGTATAATTCACGTACAGGGTGCAAGTAAATATTATTATTAAAAAAAATAATTAAAATTTACACAAAAACTAATAAATCATAAGTATTTTCGAGTTGAATGTGTTTGTCTGTTTCCATGGTATAAAGTATGTATTTTTTTTTCTTTCTGGGCTACGGTTGAAACTTCGTAGTATTTTTTATGATAATAATTTTGGATTTTGATTTCAGTTACTGTTCCTTTATTATGTTCTTTGTACAGATCACCAAGTATTGCTATCTAATGGGTTATGTAGAAATTTTCATAACGTTATTATTTTTTATATTCTGTTTTGTGTTGGAATTGTTAATTAATGGGATACGTTTTACGTACGGCAGGTATGGATGGACATGAATAGATACGAATAACGAAATTGAAAGAAATAGACGAATTGTAAAACGGAAAATGTTTATTGAACCAAATGACCGAGAAACAATGAATATTTACCGAAGAACAACAAGAAGTATATATTCGATATTATTGAATCAATTGTTTAATAACTAAGTTTGGTTAACATTCGTCGTTCTCAGGTAGCTTTTTATTTTAATCAATGCTCAGAAAGATCTGCTTTGGTTGAATTCCGCTCAGAAAAGTTAAATAGAGGGTTGATTAATCTTCTTGCTAATTGTTAAATTGCCAGGTAATTGATTTTCTCACTTTAGTAATTTTCTAAGTAATGGAAAAGAGATGAAATTTCTCTTTTTCGCCGAGTATTACACTTGTTTCGGGTTGGGTAATTACGTAGGCATTTTCAGTAAAAGGGAATATATAAGAATTTGTGGATGTTATTTCGTCGTTGATTATATTTTTGAAAAATCGCCATAAAAAATACATTGGTATTTTAATGTTAAACATTTATCTAAACCATTTACATAATATTTTATTGGGAAAATGGCAAAAAATATGGTGTTATTCAGTCTGACCAATATAGGAAGCCTTAAAATATTAAATGTATTACAATTAATTAAGGTTTTTAGTTGAGATAAAAATGTCAATGGCACGAGCGGGATTCGAACCCACGATCTTCGGCTTGATACGCCCCTGCTCTACCACTTGAGCTATCGTGACCTCGATCCACTCGGACACTAACTTCCCATCTCAACCCCACTTTTTGAATTTTCCCTCTTTNCGGGTATTTACTTCCCATCTCAACCGCACCTTTTGAATTTTCCCTACTTTTTGCCATTTTTCAAATGTGTAATCTATTTGATTCTCGGCGACAAGAGAAATGGCCACGGTGGGGTGGAGATGGGAAGTTAGTGTCCGATTGGATCGAATTCACAATAGCTGAAGTGGTAGAGCAGCGGCGTATCTAGCCGAAGGCCGTGGGTTCGAATCCTGCTCGAGACATTGACTTTTGTATCTCAACTAAAAACTTTAATTAATTGAAAGATATCAATTAATTAATTAATGCGGATCACGAAACTAATGAATTTAAGAAGTACTACTTAATGTTACATGTAATGTGATGAAACGTATACCAGTATTTAAAAACATTTTCATTTTTGTAATTATCCTTTGATGAGTTTCTTTGATGAAATTTAAATTATTATGATTAATGTTTTGGAGTTGATGGGTGATGTCTGCGGGTCGGTGAACTCATGCTGACCCGGCAAGGGTCAAATCATTCAAACGCGTTTTGGCATTGCGCATTCCTCAGAGAAGAACTGTCAATCGTCTTGTTTAAATATAAATTGCTTAAATCAAACACGTATAAATTTTATATAGTTTTAGTTCCTGGCTGAAAATGGCGCAATGCCGAAACGCGTTTGAAAAATTCAGTACACCAGCGGCTGAAAACGGGCCCAAAAGTGACCCTATGCCGGTTCAGCATGATTAATGTTTTATGTATTAAAAAAACCATAGGGAGGAGCGACCATTATCACTCGTGGGTAAAACAAACAGTGTAAATTTGATTCCGCCCGTTTCGAACATCTGGTCCGGGAACGTGGAGCGATATGGCCCGTTGATATTTTTAGAGGATTAAAGCTCTTCTTTTCGCAAACACCCATCTTTAACACGTGAAGGGTCGCGTTTCGAAAAACCCTCCGATTATTTCGTTGAGGTAAAGGGAGAAAATCAGGGAGAGGAAAAATAAATAACCATTATGAAGGATAATGGATCGATTTGTCCTAATAAAATGTAAACGAAGATAGGGCCCGAAGAAAAAGTGAAAATAAGCAGAAGGGAAATCTCGTCCCTGTAATTAATGGCCGCTTAATAAAATGGTTAGAAGAAATCAACGTTGTCTTTTTAAAAGAGGGAATTTTTCACCGGCATTTTCCCAAATAGGTATAAGTCCCTGAGCACTTATTAAATCGATGAGGTCCATTCCTTTCACATTCCTCCCGTGTAATTTCCTCGTTCCGGATTAATCAAGGATCTGTGCAGTTTTCCCGAGGAATCGTATAAGTTTGTCAATCTCTGGACCGGCCTGATGAAAAAAAAACTCGTGAAAGAACAGCGGAGGTAAATATTAATGGGTCGTTCCTTGGAAAAGTCCCTCTGATGGCCAGAACGCGACAACTGCACCACTCTGCATTATTTAAATAGTTCCATGAACTTTGAACCACCCTCAGTCCCGCTTTATAAAAAGACAATTGGCTTTTGTTAGGTAGAACCAGTTGTATAATTTCTTAATAGAAATAAATACATGGATTGTTAAAGTACCAACTAAACTGCTCAAAAATGAATAGGGATATGTAATTTATTCTTGTTCTATTAATTTTAATTAAATTAACCGATATATTTTTGTTATTTGGGATAAAATGAAATAGAAAATGCAAACCAAAAACAAACGAATGTTAATCTTCATTTTTAATGAAGGATTTACTTACACGAAGACTACTTTTTTTTTGTCGCAAAATCCGCATCTCACGATTTTTGAATAATCATTACTCATTTTGTATGCAAACACCTTCAATCCTCTTTACTCCATTTCAATCTGGTTGTATTCCCTCTAACGTTGGAAAGACATAATTTTGAACCCGAAGCTCGAAATATTATTGTGAGGATGTTTAATCCAGGCCGCAGTCAGATGGATCATCGCAGAGGCAGTTGGCGTTATTCAGAGCGTGGTGTCCCGGGCCCGATTCCGAGAGTCTTGAAGTGCCAAGAGGAGGTTTGGTAGTCGATCTCAGCGCATTACGACTCTAAGAGAGGACAGACATATTGTCATTGGTGCAAGACGAACCCTACCCATAGTTATTCAGAAATCGTGAGATGC
>NW_019393376.1:0-1643 GCF_000648675.2 Cimex lectularius
GAACATTGCTTTAAAGTAACTAGTTTCTTTTTTTTTGTTTAATACCAAAATCCTGCATTATTTTCCGGACAACCCAATACTTTAATATTGCATTTTTGATTATTATTTCTGTCTAGATCCTATTATTTTTCTTTTAAAAGTAGTTATAATTTTAGAGAATTTTTATATATTGACAAGCAAAAAATTCCACCCAGTTGAATATAACTTGATTTTTATATATTTTTATATATATTAATCACGTTTTATAACGTTTAATAATTGACTCTTTGTCTAGAAAAGTTTAAAAAAATAAATTACTAAGGAAAATTAAAAAAAAGACGGACAGATAAAGTTTGTTTTAATTTTTTTTTAGATTTTTAATTAACATTTCAATATCGCGTAGTTCCTCCTCTCATATTAATTATATCTCGAAGAAGCCTGGCATACTTTTTACCAGTCTGGAAATGATTCTTTGTTGGAGGTTAGCTAAATCTTCACGAAGCGACCTTTCAAGATCGTGGAGTGTATCAGGAAATGAAGTATGTGCTCTTATTCGTCTTTTCAGGTTATCCCATAAATGTTCGATGAGTTTCAAGTCTGGAGAACATGCAGGCCAGGGTAAGACCCTGGTGTTATGCCGGAGAAAGTACGTTTGGACGGACATTATCATGAATTAGATTGTTGCTGATTTCATCGAGGATAGGCAACTCATGATGTTCCAAAATTTCATCCGCAAAGCGAATGACCGTCAAAGACCCTACGCGAACAACGACAAACTCTGTGCGACTCTCCATTGAAATTCCCGCCCACGCCATCACTGGGTAGCTACTTTGAAAAGGTTGGGTCTGGGAAAAATTACAGGCTCCGTACCTTTCATTTCGCCTTCTCCACACTCTTTCACGCCATCAGTCCATATTGACTTAATCTTCTTCGAGCAGTGCGTTCAGAAAAATGGACACATCGAACTTCCTGGAGCTGTTGAATCGCTTGAACAACAGTATGGTGCCGGTTTCGCAAAATTCTTAAAGTAAAAAAACGGCCATCCTGTTGTCCTGTTACCCTAAAGCAGTGGTCGGCAAACTCGTCATCCAAAAGAGCCAAATCAAAAATACAAAATTGAAGTTTATTCAAAGAGCCATTTTTTAAACTTAAGCTTTCTTTAGTAGACATTTTTATGGAAATAATTAGAATTAAAAGTACACTCTCGAGCTTGCCTTTGCTGAATATGTCTTAGTTTAACTAACAGTACTTTAAATAAAACTTGGTATCATTCTTATATAAAGATAATATTTTTTTAAAAATTTAACAAGTTAAATAATATAAAAGGTATCCTTAAAAAAATTACAAATACTCCACTAATGTGAACAATGGCCATGTATTTCCCTAGAAAGTAGGGGTAAGTCAGCTTTGTATGTTGTTTTTAATTTAAGGCATGATTCCAAGTTCTCATCGATAAGCCGGTTACTTAATCTACTCTTGATAAGGTTCATGCTTGAAAATGATTGTTCGCATAAATGTGTAATGAAATTATGTTTTGTTTCTTTTAGATGGTCCTTAAATTCCGAAAATTTGCTCGATTTAGGCAAATGTTCTTTTACTCTAGTTTTTATTTCTCTACCGCTTTGTTCTATATATTTAATATCACAATCATTACAATTGAGTTG
>NW_019393377.1:0-1636 GCF_000648675.2 Cimex lectularius
ATATATATTGCTACCTTTTCCTATCTGATTCGTCCGACATTGCTGGTTTACACTAACCTACCTAATGTTTGGAGAAAAGCAATGTGTGATAGACCAAAACAGCGAGTATCGGCGGACCAAAATGCTCGGAAACGATCAAGCTACAAAAAATGTATATGGGGAAGTGTAAAATATATGTTTTAAATTCTTATAATGTTTTTGTTTTCATTTATCTGGAATGGTTAAGAAACACATTTAAAAGAAATATTATAAAGATAAGGTATATACCATATTTTGATTTGGTATATACCAAATTTAATTAATTTTATTATTTAGTTAATCGGTTTTCGGAATGAAGTGCACTTTTAACTTTGCCCAGCAATGGTATCAAGTAAACTTTCTGGAGTTGAGTTGCCTAACGAAACTGTATAAAACCGAGAAGGTTGTTGGGCGTATATTGTGATACCCAGTATCGAAAAAAGTTGCACAAAATTTGTAACAAAATGTTTAATTAAATTTCTGTTATAAACAGAAGCACTCGTAAGTATGATGTTCAACGGAGTATAAAGTATTGGTTTTAAAAGAAAAATTTTACAACAAGAAGAAGGCTTGAGTAAAGATGTTTATAATTTGCAAGAAAAGTAGTAAAGAGAGTGTAAATGTCAGTCATCAACTTATCAAACCCGCCATCTGGGCTTGAGTATATTTTTAGTTATCATGATGATATCATCCTAATGCATGCAATAATTTAGAACAAAGATGGAATTTTTTCATTTGATATAAACATGTCATAAACATTTATTTAAGCTAAAAATCAAATAGTTATCATTTTTAACTATTTAATTCACCAACTTATCGTTTGTTTATAAATGAATCATAGTTTAATTTGAATTGATTTATTTAACTTTGTCCTACTTTAGTGTAATGAAATAATTATAGAGCTTATATCTGTATATATTTACCTAAATACAGTTCATTTTGAAAAGGAAAAATTGCAAAAAAGGACATAAAAATTATATCTTACAGAAAGAATTGGGAATAGGAAAAATAAATGAATCATGGTTCTACAATAAAATTTTTTTTACATCTGCCTCATGCACTTTTTTATCTAACTGTTTTTGGTCCAGATTTCGATGTTCAATTTCAAAATACCTCGACGGCAACTGTACTTGAGCCGGTATAATTACGGCCGGAGACTATAAATTCATTTTCTCTGCTTATTGTCAATGTAGGATCGTTGTTTAAACGATTCGGTCGGCAGCTATCGACAGTTTTATTGTCCATGGGGTTTTAACTGGGAACGACCGTATGTCTGGCTCGATACAGGGTATTCGCCCTATTAGGCTACTATTTACGACTGGGTATTTTATACCATATACGGTTCGATTAAACATCTAATTAATTTTCATAAGATTTTTCTCTCATTTGTGTGACATCATCAATTAATCTTTTTATGTAAGGTTTTGGTTGAAAGGAAAAAGTTTTTTTTTTTTTTTTTTTTTTCCTGTTTAGAAAACGTTAGTTTTGTGTGTCTAATAGAATTGGTTTATTATGAAGGTATTTTTAAAATAGTGAAACCTGCGATAAATATGATTTTTTTTACGAGGGTATTTCAACCATGAACCCTTGGGAACCGGTTTTTTTTTTTTTTTTTTTT
>NW_019393378.1:0-1622 GCF_000648675.2 Cimex lectularius
CAGCATTTCGCCATCTTCAACGAAGAACTGTCTGTCACTTTCACCGTGTATAGCTTGTATGTTGTTGTGTCCGACGGCTAGCGTTAAAGAGCATGGTCGTGGTGTTCGTCGGTCAGTCCTGATGTTGGTAATTTCCGGTGACGGCTATTATTTTCTGTTTTGTTTTGCTGTTGTTTTCTTCTGAACGTTTGGGTGTGTTAAGTAGTATTTTCAGTGGTGTGAAAGTAGTCTGTGAATATGAGATTGTTTGTACATTCAATATTAACAGTTGCTCATCTCTAACTGTAACTTGTTTGTGAATCTCTAGGTTCTGAAAGTGAGTTTTCGAAGTGTTTGTGCATTAAAGTTATATTTGTTTTTATTGTATTTGATTCGTGATGGTGACGTATTAAGTATGCGGCGTCATTTGATTTCCCGTCGTTGTCTCTGAAAGATGTGCGATGTTCTTTAAATAATCTCTTAATTTGCTTCCAGTCTGTTCAATGTATGTGTCTCCGCATTGGCATGTGCAGCTATAAACATGTTATTATCAAACAAATGCTGACCGTACCAATATTTCCGATTGAAGGTTTTGGAAAGCTATGTAACATAGGGCTATTTACAATCTTTGTGTTAATTCTGTTAAGTCCTGTTAGATAGAGAAAAAATGATGGCGTAGACATGTAAAGCGGGAACACATTTACCCGATGCAACGCTATGCGACGCTATCCGATGCTACCCGACGCTTTGTCACGAATGGTAGGGTGAGCACATCTAAGCGACGTCAAGCGCACCCACGTACAGTCACACAATTATTAGTAATAGCAGATGGTGTTAGTGTTGAGTTGTAGTTGTTAATTATGTGTTTAGGGTAGTGATTGTTATGGAGGATATGTTTGTATATCTTTACGTTCTTGTGGTGAAATCATTCATGGCGTAGGGTAATAATTCTGTGAGGTAGCCCTTTGGCCGTGTTTATTATTGTATGAAGAGGATGTGTGATGTAAAGTTGAGGTAGCGATCTGTGTTTCTTGGTTTTTGATACCAACCTGTGATCAATCTCCCATCTGGTTGTTTTATTACGAGTGTATCTAAACATAGTATTGTTTTGTGGTTTTCCATTTCATGTGTAAATTGTAGGCGTGGGTGGAAGTTGTTAAATGTATCTCATATAGTTTGAATTTGGTCTGTGGGAACTGTTGTTAACATATCATCTATGAATCTAGTGAGGAAGGGTAATGCGAAAGGAATTGTGGTATGACTGTGTTTAATAGATGTGTCATAATTGTAGTAGTATCGGGCCTAGGTTGCTACCCATGGCTATGCCAAACAGTTGTTTGTAAAAATGATTGTTATTTGTAAAATATCCATTAATACATCACTGTGAACCATTCTTATGAACGTCCTTTTTAAAACTATAGTTCCTACTCACAGTAAGTTGTTTTGCAACGATCTGGATTTCGAGCTTTTCAGCTCATCATCAGATTGAAGGACTTTTACAACCACGTCTCCCGACATGAATTGCCAAAGTGAACCCGCTGATACCTCCGCCAACGCGACGTTCCAATTAGCAGCTGATTTTTTTAATCGCGCTCAATTTGAACGTGCGAAACGCGGAAATTATAACACAAATAAATATTATA
>NW_019393379.1:0-1651 GCF_000648675.2 Cimex lectularius
TATGTATATATAATACATAAAAAGATGTATGTATTTTAATTACAGACCGGATTTTTATTCAGATGCATATTTTATTTGCTACCACATACGACAGAGGAAATCGAGTATCTATGCGAATCATGTATCTAGGAAGCTGTAGGTTAAATTTTTTAGAGCATATTTTTGCATATTTGATGAATACCGTATAAAACTGCATATTTGAACAATATCGCATATTTAAAGGACTTTTTACGTAAAATCGCATTCATCTCGAAAATATTTAAAATACTATGTTGGTTTTCGTGGGAAGCATAAAAAAGTCACAAAAAAAAGAAGGTTGACGAAAAGTTGGTTTAATTCGCAGAAAATTGAAACAGGCGCAAAGACTGGAAAAGAAGATCCAACAAATACTACCAAAGAACATAGAGGTCTTCTTAGGACTTATTTCAATATTCAATGTTCTCACAAATTTTAAGTGAGCGTAGACACTATTTCAGAGAAGACAATTTAGGGAAGTACTTGTTGATTAACATTAATTATACTCAAATAGTATAAAATATTTAATTTAATTATGTAAGTGAGAAAATATTTTTGTTAAATGTAAATAAACTCTTGGGGGCGACGGTGGCCGCAACGGTTTACGCGTTGACACGGCGCTCATCACTGTAAAGATCCCGAGTTCGAATCCAGTGGCCCTGCATTCGTACCTGACATACTTACAAATGGGCTTTTTTTCAAAAACACCGGCACCTTGAGGGTTTATGACCTCTGCAGTGGCTAACCCTCGTAAAAAAATGTATTTATTTACTTATTTCAATTGTATGTATTTTTATCGTTATATTCAGTATACCATACTTATTTTATTGAACGACAAATTAAACGTGATCAGATAAGCATGAGTTGTAATAAAAAATATAAATAAAATTTTCGAGAGAAAATTCACCAAAACATGAAAGATTATTTAGTGTCAGATTAAAATTTAAATTCACTAATTTCGTGGTCCGCTTGACCAATTAATATATTACAATTACGAAATTAGTGAATTTAATTAATTAAAATTAAGTATACTTCACTAAAGCTCTCCGAGGCCATTTCATTTGTCGCCGAGAATCCAATTCGATTACACGACATTTGAAAAATGACGAAAAGGGGGGAAAATTCAAAAGGTGGGGTTGAGATGGGAAGTTAGTGTCCGAGTGGATCGAGGTCACGACAGCTCAAGTGGTAGAGCAGCGGCGTATCCAGCCGAAGATCGTGGGTTCGAATCTTGGTCGTGACACTGACTTCTTTATCTCAACAAAAACCTTAATTAATTGTAATATATTAAAATTTAACTAACAGATTTTGACCTAATTTTTTCTTAATGTGTCATCAGGAGCAAAACCAGACAATAAATTAATATCTTCTATCACTAAAAGACTATCAGGTGTTTTGTGTCCCGGATGCGAATCCAGCGGCCCTGCATTCGAACCCGACTTATTTAAAAATGTTTTGTTTTTTCAAAAACACCTGCAGCCCGAGGGTTCAAATAAGGACGTAATTGAAATACTCTCGTAAAAAAAGGTTTTTATATCTATTTGATTTAATTATCTATATTTTGTTTAAAGTTACTATGATAGCAAAAAAAAATGGTTTACTGCATAACGTATTAATACTGCATATTAATGCATAA
>NW_019393380.1:0-1617 GCF_000648675.2 Cimex lectularius
AACATCCAAGTTTCGCGTTTTACTACCGTTCCCAATAGGATTTTAGGCTTTTTTATCACAGGATACGAAGCTCGGCTGACCAAGAGGAAGAGATTGGCCAGGGAATTCAATGAAAACACGCCATGAACCCTTCTGCGACTTACCAAACTGCCAAAAAACGCGGATCCATTAGACAATTGATTATTATAAGTTCTCCGCTCTATGGGAACGTAGCCCAGGACTGAAGCATGCAAAAAGTTATCAAAGAACAATCGCAGAAACTTACACCTGAACTACTAAATCTAGGACATGCTAGGACTAGAATAATAGTAGGACTGCTAACTGGGCACTGCAGACATGGAGTGGCATAAACAGGCATGTGAAGATAGTATGAAAAAGAAGAAGCAACAACGGGACATGCCCTCTGTTGGTGCGAAGGCCTATGTAGGCTGAGATTATTAATCGTGGGTGAAGAAAATCCTTGGCCTGAAAGATACATAGAGGAGGAAGCTCTTGGAAAAGCTTTGAGCTCTGCTAAAAAGCTTCAAGCTTAACGAGGAGCTCTAGATAAAAAAAATGGAGATGCACAATAGACCAATACTGGTCGCGGCGCACAGGTCGTAAAGAGGCCGGCTCCTATTTAATATATCTATCTAGGTTTACTGGGAACGTATGGTAAAACTGTGTTAGGATTGGTCTGACCACACTGACAAGCCGTACTCCCTCGGCTAGAGGGCAGTGTTCAGAGTAATATGATTTTTGTTGGACCCGAAAGAACCGCTATTAGGTGAGACCGGAGGATTAGTAGGGTGTATTTGGAACTTAATCAATTGATTTGATCAGACAGAGGAACTTCAACGTCCAGACTCCGGACCTTCGAAGTACTTAATAAAGTTGGAAATAGTTAAATAGAACTAACTGGGCTCACCCTCTTTCAGACGTCAAGTGCTATCCTCGGCTTAACAAGAGAGATTTTCAGGTGCTTGGTGCCATTATGCCATCTTGCATGTGTCCTAAGAGAGGTTTTTTTGGCATCCAGCTATTGCTACCCGGAGGGGTATAGAATATACTATTTTGTTTTATGTACTAATACAATGAGAATGATCTACTATGGTATTTGTACATACAAAGAAATGTATTGGTTTGATTTAATTAATGCGTATTTGAGAATAAAAATACGTGTAAACAAAAAACAGCTGTTAAATTCTTCGCATCGGTTAGCAATGTGACTACATTTTCAACCTAACATCTAACAATGGCTCTGGCCTGTTAGATCAAGCAATGTTAACTAGCCGATTCTTACAAGTCTCGATCTAACACGACCTAACAGTGTTAACAGGGTTAACAAAAAGATCGTGAATACGTCTATATTATTTTCTTTTAACATGATATTTACTCAGGTCAACCCTTTAGAGTTACGTCTTGCAGCAATTATTTGGATCTCAATTTGAATATCCAGTTTGTTTCCTTGCTGCATATCATAAAAATAGGATATGGTCCAACTCTGGTACCTGTAGCACCACTAAATCCTAGGTTATTGGTTAAACAAAAACGGTGGAAATATTTATTTGCCATGTCCTCCAATTATTTGAACTGTGGACTGTTGAAAAGTACGAATTCTTTACGGCTCCTTTATTG
>NW_019393381.1:0-1712 GCF_000648675.2 Cimex lectularius
GGGAAATTATTTTGATTAAAGAACATTGCTTTAAAGTAACTAGTTTCTTTTTTTTTGTTTAATACCAAAATCCTGCATTATTTTCCGGACAACCCCATAATTAAGGTTTTAAGTTGAGATAAAAAAGTCTGTGTCACGAGCGGGATTCGAACCCACGACCTTCGGCTTGATACGCCGCTACTCTATCACTTGAGCATCGTGACTTCGATCCCCTCGGACACTAACTTCCCATCTCAACCCCACCTTTTGAATTTTCCCCCCACTCAAGTGGTAGAGTAGCGGCGTATCAAGCCGAAGGTCGTGGGTTCGAATCCCGCTCGTGACACTGACTTAAAATCTCAACTCAAAACCTTAATTAATTAAATGTTATTAATTGGTCAAGCGGACCACGAAAAATAGTGAATTTAAAGAGTTAACAGGGTTAACACAAAAATCGTGAATATCCCTATTTCTTCAGACTACACCTTGAAATCTACTTTCAAGTCCGATATTTGCCCATATTTCTGTTCCGTTCGGAAAACTAAAAATTTCAACCGCTCGTTGAAAAAGCAAAACGTATTCGTTTTCCATTTGTCATAACTTGCGAATCCTGATTTTTTTATTTTATACAGCTACCAAAACTAAATACCTAAGGTGGCTAGATTCTGAACACGACATCGTTCTCCAACTAACAAAAATTAAAGCCAACATATACAAATTGTGCAGGCTAAAATAACCTCACTCTATCCGTTAATTCATTAATCAACCATGTTCAAATTATTACTTTTGATTTTGGCATTACTCTTGGAACAGAAAATAAATCTCAAAACCCCCCTTAAAATAAAACACGAAATAGATACTGCAATTGAAAAATTTACATTATCAACAACTGAATCCATAAGTGATTCAACAATTCACAAAACAATTAATTAAGGTTTTTAGTTGAGATGAAAAAAAGCTAATGGCACGAGCGGGATTCGAACCCATGATCTTCGGCTAGATACGCCGCTGCTCTACCACTTGAGCTATCGTGACCTCGATCCACTCGGACATCAACTTCCTATCTCAACCCCACCTTATGAGTTTTCCCTCCTTTTGCCATTTTTCAAATGTCGTGTAATCGGTTTGGATTCTCGACGACAATTGAAATGGCCACGGAGAGCTTTAGTGAAGGAGGGAAAACTTCATGTAATTCTCTGCTTCTTGGTTTGACTTTCTTCAATTCATTGCGTACAGCCCTTTCTCCAAAACTAAACATTGTCCATAAAAACTTTTATTATCACCAAATTACCGCAAATTATCAACAAGATCCTATGTAACCGAATTATCAAACTACTTAAAACAACAATTGATTAGCACACATGTAAATAGAAGCTCTTATATGTAAAATAAGCGGGAGACTTAAGAACCTTGGACTGTCAGTGTAATAATTACGTTAATTAGCTGAGCACTAGGAATTAAAAAAAACAAGCTTTATTAAAAATAAGGTTTTGAATTTTGATTATAAATTATGGGTTGATTAACGATGGGCCTCTTAAAAAAATATACAACTTTATTTTTGACATAATTAATTAATACAATATACTAATGAGGTGTTAGACGTACGGTAGGGTGCCCTCGGATAACGGGAGCTCTGAAAATGTTTGTAATAAAATATTTAGGTATCAACAATTCCATAAGTAGCACCTGTTTTCACAATATTAAAATAAACAATCTAATATCACTCTTACAAC
>NW_019393382.1:0-1606 GCF_000648675.2 Cimex lectularius
CAGGGACATGCGAATACAGCTTGTGCTTTAGAAAGTTCGGCAAACTCTCAAGGCTACACCATTTTGTGCCTGAAAACCCTCCTTGCATCCAAGGGTTAGGAAATATCTGTAAAGAATATGCCGTAGCATCAGGATTTAGAAAAGGAATGCCCGATAACGGCGGCACCTTTCAGGTTGCACTCCTCGACCCGGGTATAATGTGCCACCCTTTGGCATCTTAATCCCCAACTACTGAGGTACTCTGGGTCATTGAGAGAATGATCGTTTAAGCGCCATCCGGGCCACTCCCCCTCAATGGAACATTCCGAGATTGTATGCTCGACCTGCACACACTGTTCAATCTCAGGTCCTCTTCTCCTCATGAATTTATTCAGGGGAAGTGGTGGTCAGTCTCTCCCCTAATCGAGACCCTTTCGGGTTGCACCCGCTCGACACCTGATGTCCAACCGCCCCGATCTGTATGTGCTAGGTGTTCACTGAATGAACAGATTGCTATTTTCTTTTTGTTCTGTCTCCGTAGATGCCTTAACAGGGCGGCCACGAGAAGGCGAGAGTTTTTGAGTGGCACATCACCGTTCCCCATCCACTGCCCAGTACGTATTCGAGTGATTCTGTTGGCGTAGTTTACACTATTCTTCGTCCTATCATTCCACATGAACGCGAAGTGTACTTACAGAGATCATACGCACAGGTGGATGACCACCTGCATGACAGACAGGTTACGATATAAAGAGTCAAAAAGAAATCTCACTAATAAATTAGAACATTTATTTTCACCAAGGAATTGTAGCTTAATTCGATAGCCTACCTCTCGACACGGCGAAATGCCGAACGCTCGGATAGAACGAGCGAAGATAGGCGCACCAGGGTGATGGGAATGATAAAATGTTTTTTTAACTACTGGAAGAGGAAAATTCTGAGGTAACGATAGATTCGGACAAATAACCAGTGGCTTCTACAACCAGCATTACTAGTTACTTGTCCGAATCTTTCTTGAAAGAAAAACAATTAACCAAAAGAGGAAGAGGAGTCGTAATTTATAAGATTCTGAGGGTTATTTTTGGGCAAGTTCTGGAGAAGGGTAGGTACAGAAAAGAAAAAATGAATAGCTAAAAAATCTATACCAAGAAATGGATTTGTTTGGTGCAGTAAATAAAGGAAGATAGGTGAATCAATCAATATGTATACTTATTCTAATTATTCTATAGATCAAATCATAACATTATCATGATTCATCATGATCTTTAGACTTTGATTCATATACAAAAACTTCACCTCAATCATTCAGACTTTAGCATGGTGAAATACTAGACAGACTATCCATAAAACAATTGGTTTCAACTACCCCAAGGAAATTAAAGAACTAATAAATCAGAAAAGAAAGGCTAGGAGAAGATGGCAACAATCAAGAGACCCTGCGGACAAAAACATTCTTAACAATATGACTCAAAAACTTAAACGAAAGCTAAAAATACTACATGACGAAATTATCTAGAAAATCTAACATCAGGCGAAGCCACTGACTACTCGCTGTGGAAGGCCATAAAAAAATAAAAGACCAATCGCCCATTAAAAAAAGAGGATGGTATATAAATATATAATATAT
>NW_019393383.1:0-1638 GCF_000648675.2 Cimex lectularius
AAAATAAAACAAGGTATGTCTTCACTAACAGCTCTTCGTGGCCATTTCACTTGTCGCCGAGAATCGAATCCTGATTACACGACATTTAAAAAATGAATTCATTTAGAGACGCTTAAAATTAAATTATCCTCTTTTCTATTTCCCTTTCTTCTTTCGAGAAAAACATTAGAGGGTTAATTTAGCTCGGCTCATTTCTCCCTTCCATGACTGGGAGCGTTCTTTTTTTTACCCTAGACGATCGCCTGAATGACTTTCCACCCTCCGTAAAATTGAGAGTGTTAAGCTAACTCCTGGAGCAAGATAAGGAAGGGTAAAGAAATTGGAAAGTAGGCTATAGACCGTCGCCTAATAGGCCTTCATTCCAGAAAAAAAACCAGCTTTGGTTGTCCTAATTGTTTTCAGCCGTGTCGAGGGTCTGGAGACATGGAATAAACTTTAATACCGTTATGCGCTCTCGTTTCGAATTACAATTTGTACTAATTCAACTTCCGGCTCCTTTAATCCTTTAATTGTTCATATTCGAAATAAGCCGAGGAGATAAACGGTGGCTCGATGAAGATGTTTTGAACAAAACGGAGATAGTTGATGAAGTGTCACACGAGGGAAATGAGTTTCATTACAAGCTGACGGTTCTCTTTGTCACTAGGGAGGAGTCGTCATACAATATTGTTCAGCCCTTCTCGGATTCGGCTGTTGCATGGAAAAGCTCACTGAAGCACAATTGGAGATTAACTCAAATTAAATAATTGCTCTGCTCTGAAACCCGAGACTTTATGCTGTTGTAATTTTATCGTAAGAGAATCTTAATTTTTAGATATTACCTACGCGCTGATGCAAAAAAACGTTGACCATCGATCCCACCATAAGTAAGGCAATTAAAAAATTTCAGTTATGCCAAAGAAAGCTACAAAGTATGGCATTTATTGTTAATATAGACTTTCAGAGAAGAATAGTGTTGTTGTGAGTTCAGTGGGGACCCAAGGATTCTAAAATAATACATTCTTTCAAAGTTATAAAACAATGTCATAAGAAAAACGTACTTTAATTAACCATTGAATATTTTTGTATACAGACTGTTGTTTCGTGCAAACGCCGGAATCGAATAGGCTTCAAGGTAACCACAATTACCCAATGCCAACACGGTCAATAGACTTACTCCATTGAGCTTTTTAAGTTAATTTTTCCTTTTAAACGGTATTGTTATGTATCTCTGCCAAGCTGTCTACTTTATTCACTCTACATCAGGGCTCTATAGAACGATAATATACGTGTCATTTATCACAATTTTGGTTTACAATATAGAAATTTCTATGTAGGGTTCCAAACTTCGTAGAGGTCATTAGACGGATGAAAAAAGACTAAATGCTGGGTTCACCGAGCTTTCGGCACATTTTGACGGTGGAAAAAGACATGTCCGTATGTCGAAAGGTTCAACTATTTATTTGTTCTGACTAGCACTTTCTTTCAGGTACTTTTTTGATCACAGAGAATATTTACACAAATTGCTTTTTTATATATTTTAAACTAAATTACACCTATTTACAGAAACTATGTACAAAGGATTTAAAGTTTGTGTTTGTTTGTTTGTGTTTGTGTGTGTGTGTGTGTGTGTGTGTGTGTGTGTGTGTGTTTGTGTGT
>NW_019393384.1:0-1690 GCF_000648675.2 Cimex lectularius
GTGATGTAGGTTTCAGAAAAACATTTTCTTTATCGTGCCAACGTTTCGATCTTTATTGAGATCATCTTCAGGGCTCAAAGTCTTTGTCTTCTGTGTAATTGTGTCATTCTTGCGTGTCGTGTCGAGGGTACAAAATAAAAATAGTTTTAAAACTACTTAAGGCTTATGCCAAGACGGCTACGTATACAAGCTACAGCTAAATCAAAACCCAAAAGAGGTAACTCCAATTCTGTGAAATTTATATAAATTTATTATTAAAAGAATAAAAAAAACGCATGCCTAAATTAATAATCTCAAGAAAAGTTTCCCTGTATTTTGGCAAAAAATAAATAAATACATAAGTTTATCGCCATATTTTGCATGCAAAATCGTGATGTATTTTATTAAAAAATGTTACTTTTTATTTGATTGTTGTTTATTAATTCTACAACAAATATTGGCCAGCTAATTAGGACAAAATATGGGCCCGGTCTGGTACGATTTGAAATAAGGACAGAACTTGTCTATCTGTAGATCAATCCAAGTTAGCATAATATAAACATTTGTAAATCCGACCCATGAAGAGCAGCTGAGAGTTTTGTAAACAACCGGAACAATCGGTAAAAGTGGATATGTAAATTGAAACTAAAATTCAAATTGATCTTTATTGGTAAAATAATCGGTTTTAAACGATCACAAGACTTTTATGGCTGTTATTTTTAATTTTGTGCTCATTGAATATTGTTTTTATTTCAGCAACCAACCTCGAATCGTATAGAATGAATATACAATGGATGGAGAAATTTTCAGTTTACCAAATGGACTGTCAACACAATTTCTTGTTTTTCTATGGCAATCAATACTAGGTATCGACCAAGTACACAGTTGGGCGAACCGTATCATAACTTCAGCGACAGTCTGAAAGAATTCTTTCTTTAACTTGCTCTTTAAAGACTATGATCTAGTCATAAAAGAATATAGTCTTGCTTTACTTTGGAACTAGCAGGCAAGGGGTTAAACTACTTTCCTATAATAGCATTTTTACAGTCAAATTAATCTTTTTTACCATCAAATAAACGAAGAGAACGAAAAATATCACGAGGAAAACGCAGCGACCCACTGTTAACATCCCAAAGCGAAGATAATGTGCATTTAGGGAAGAGTGCTTTATTACTAGTGAAGACCAGATTCCCGTTCAATCGCATCTTTTTATTGCTCACTCCGATTGCAAAGAAGCCGAGACAGAAATTCGAATCATCGAAAGGCCGTGCTGTTGACACTGTTCTTGTTTTGCACAAAATTTCTCGTTTTTACTGTTTTCTGCACAAAATTGCATTTCTCCTATTTTTTTATACTTATTATTTTTCATGCAGGAAAACGACAGGAAAATACATCATTTATATGGGTTTGTATTTAGTAGGCGAATGGAGGGTAAAATATTTTTATAAGGACCTTTGTCAAAGTTTTCAGTTTCCAATTCTTAATGTTTAACAAGACATTTTTAAGTCACTACTTTCGTGGTCCGCTTGACCAATTAATACATGACAATCAATTAAGGTTTTTTAGTTGAGATGAAAAAAGTTAATGGCACGAGAGGGATTCGAACCCACCACCTTCGGCTAGATACGCCGCTGCTCTACCACCTGAGCTATCGTGACCTCGGTCCACTCGGACATCAACTCCCCATCTCAACCCCACCTTATGAGTTTTC
>NW_019393385.1:0-1606 GCF_000648675.2 Cimex lectularius
CTTACTATTATTCCAGTCCTAAGGCTTTCGGCCTTTGTAAGACCATCATCTATGATCATAGATGGTCTTAGCAGTTGGCTTGGCAGTGATCACTTTCCAAGCTTTCGGCCTTTGTAAGACCTCGCAGTAGGTAAGAGATGTAACATAAATACCGCCATTTTGAAAAGACAAATGGGCATATAAGAAATAACTCAAATTCTCTAAAGGCCTGTACATTCGACCGTATAACACAAAATACATCAGATATCGTGATCCGATTGGCCTACTACTTTCAATTTATTCATGTTTACGTAAGGTATTGGTTCAAAAACCTGGATTCGAACCCACGACCTTCCGGGGTCTGCAGTATCCTGTCAGTAGTCCTACTATTATTCTAGTCCTAACACGCTTTTTTTTAACAAGGGTTCGCAACAGCAGAGGTCATGTAAACCCTCAGGGTGCAGGTGTTTCTGAAAAAAAGCCCATTTGTCGGGTTCGAATGCAGGGCCGCTGGATTCGAACCCGGGACCTTTACCTTACAGTGATGAGCGCCGTGGCAACGCCAAAACGTTGCGGTCACCGACCCCCGTAACACTCCTTAGATTTAACAGTTCTGCCGTTAGCTTCTGAGTGTACTTTGACTATGAGGATAGAATAGCTCTGACACCCTGACTAATCATCTACATCTTGATATACTTTTTGTCATTCCTCTGCTTTGGACTTCATTCCCATTGAACGGAGATCTTATTTTTATCCTTGCTGCTCGTCCATTGGAACCAAACTACGACGGCCGTTCAACAGCCGAACTATTTGACCAAACGGACGACCGGCAATGTAGCCGAACGCCGTAGTCCACTGTAGCCGATTTTCGTCAGTTCACGACACAGCCCAAATGGATGTAGAAGATTTGTTGCTGCTCGAATATTCTTAGTTTACATACAAATGGAATGAAAGAAATAAACAAAAATATTGGAAATTCCATTTCTAAAGATATCCTTGACCACAGCTTATGCTGGGCATCTCTCCGATGATAGAGTGGATCACGCATGTCCAAAGAGCCTGCTCCTCAACCGCACTTATCAATTTTTCGCAATCCATCGAAATGAAAACGAAACGAAAAGGTAAGCAAAAAGCAAAGAACGGCGTTAAACAATGGTGAGCGTTTGATGCCACGTGGTTGACAGTTGAAGTCGAAGTAACCATTCGGCCGAATAGGACTGGAAAATCCAACTTTATTTGGATCGGAAAGTGCTTCGGCCGTACACGGCCCAACACGACCGAACGAATTGGTTATAATGGACGCGTGCTCATTCGTTTCTTCGCTTTTGGATCATCCGGCCGAAAACGGCTCCAGTGGACGGCCTACCTTAGTCTCTCGGATATGTTTTTGCAGTTTGGTAAGCCACAAAAGGGCTCGGCCAATATATGTCCTAATCGAGCTTTCCTTGGCCAATTTATCATTTTTCGTCAAAAATACAGAATACTGTTTCCTGAAGTTCCCTCATCTCCTGTGGCCCTTAGCGTCAAGCTCAGTTAATAGACTTCGGTTTTTCAAGGTATTTAAGCTGTCACAGACTAGTTTTGGGTTGATTTTGAAGGTTTCAGAGCTAGGCTATCTGATGCTATT
>NW_019393386.1:0-1600 GCF_000648675.2 Cimex lectularius
CTCCACACAATGGATACCTATGTCTCATTCCCATTAGGTGTTCATGTGTGATCTTGGTATGACGCCATTGAAATATGACCTTTTCCCTTCTAAGCTTAGCCACTGCAGGCCAGGGACCAACATCATTTTTACATTTGTATAATTTAGATGTGTTTCTTTCATTCCAGTGGATTTTCCATTCATTTTTTATAATTTGATTTTGATCACTTGATGGTATCTACTGCACCCATTTTTTTAAAATACAGACAATCTGACTTTTCCTTGTCTGTTTTTGTTAACTAAAGACTAAAAAAATAGATAACGAATTCTATAAAAAGGAACTTTTGTATGAACACAAATGTGTTAGTAACTTTTTTCAGTAATTCTATTTTCATAAGTTTTTATTGTTTTCATACAGAAAACTCTAAAAAAAATGGTTAAGGTTTTTTCATTCATCAGGTTCCTTCGCGATCCTGTTTTTACACAAGGTGTTGTGCTAATTTTAAATTTATTTTTTATTAACACAAAGGGAAAGCCAAAGAAATTTGTGATATACTGAAGCTCAAGGAGAAAAGGTTTGCTTGGTTAAGGTAATAAGGTTAAGCGCTTTGTTTGTCCTTCAACAGTTGACGATGACCAAATGCAAGTTTTAATCACAAATAATCCACTCTGAACATCGAAAACACCTAATATATCTCATAAAAGTGATTTAACACATCGGAACCAGCTGGATATGATGTATGGGTTTTCCATTTACTGGACCGCATCTCCATCTGTATTTCCTTCCTAAAACGACCCATTTTAAAAAGATTGATAACCAGGGGTGAAACGTACATTCATACACATAAATACATCCATACAATGCATTCATTCCATTTGGTCGGTGGAGTACTTGATATTCCTCCACCGACCTATACTCAAACTAAACTAGATTGGGGTCGATAGAGTACTTTTATAAATATTCCGCCATCGACCCCGAGCACATACTCATACGCTCTCAACGTTCGAGGGGCGATGATGATGTTATATTTCACCCTCACCCCTCGCCATTCACGCTAATAAATACATGCACTCAGACAAAACATATAGACACACAACACATGAGACATACTATATACAATAAAAAAAAACCAATTTCCCCTAAAAAGCGGAACAGGGGACCCTGAAACTCGCTGCAGTGCTCGAGTACCTTTCCAGTATGTGGGACATATTACCTACACCTAAATATTATTTTTAAGTTTTTCGACTTGAAACTATATATTGTTCCTGTCCTGTTTTCTTCATCTGGCATTTTAAGAATTTTATTTAAAAAATGTAAATTGTTATGCCAATGACTCATTTTTTCTTTATTCCGTTCAATTAACATTGATCTATGATCAAAACTTTACATTTGTGCAATTGATTTTTTATTAAATTAACTTTTTTATATGATATTCATTTAATGGTCAAGGTGAGAGGATTTTTTTTTAAACAAAGAAGCAGGCAATTTGCATGCAACTCAGCATTAATGAACTCATTCAATTATAAGACCTCTGTTGAACATAAATCGAAGGGCAGTTTTATTAAACTGGGAATGCTAAAAAATCAATTCAATGTGTTATTCACAATAAATAATAATAAT
>NW_019393387.1:0-1596 GCF_000648675.2 Cimex lectularius
TTTTTTTCTGTTACTCCAGCTAAGTTATGAAGTTATTATATATGACAATAACCAACTCTTTTCTTCATCATATTGGAATAAACATTTGGGGCGTTGGTGGCCACAACAGTTTAGGCGTTGACTCGGTGCTCATCACTATAATGTAAAGGTCCCGGGTTCAAATCCAGCAGCCCTGCATTCGAACCTGACATACTTACAAATGGGATTTTTTTTTCAAAAACACCGGCACCCCGAGGGGTTATATAACCTCTGCTGTTGCGAACCATCGTAAAAAAAATAAATTAATTAAAAAAAAAATAAAATAAACATTTGAGTTAAAGTGTAGCTCTCGTTGTCTAAAAAAAACAAAAAACAATTGAGTAGGTAAAAATGAGCTGACAAAATAAAGCGGAAATGGTTACCAGTATGAGAAAGTTTATTGGAATGCTCGTATTTATATGCGTGAATATAAGCCAACTACCTCTAGGAATATTGACTACTCTGGGGTAGTGTGAATGTAATTTATTAGAGTGAATGGAGGGGATTATCCCCAATTGTTTGTGATTTATGTTATTTTTGACTATTGGCGAGCCCTGAGGTACAAAGAGGCTTTATTTATTTTGTCAGCTCATTTTTACCTACTCAATTGTTTTTTTTTTTTTTAGACAAAGAGAGCTACACTTTTACTCAAATGTGACAAAATAAAGCCTCTTTGTACCTCAGGGCTCGCCATTAGTCAAAAATAACATAAATCACAAACAATTGGGGATAATCCTGTACATTCACTCTAATAAATTACATTCACACTACCCCAGAGTAGTCAATATTCCTAGAGGTAGTTGGCTTATATTCACGCATATAAATACGAGCATTCCAATAAACTTTCTCATACTGGTAACCATTTCTGCTTTATTTTGTCAGCTCATTTTTACCTACTCAATTGTTTTTTTTTTTTTTAGACAAAGAGAGCTACACTTTTACTCAAATGTGACAAAATAAAGCCTCTTTGTACCTCAGGGCTCGCCATTAGTCAAAAATAACATAAATCACAAACAATTGGGGATAATCCCCTACATTCACTCTAATAAATTACATTCACACTACCCCAGAGTAGTCAATATTCCTAGAGGTAGTTGGCTTATATTCACGCATATAAATACGAGCATTCCAATAAACTTTCTCATACTGGTAACCATTTCTGCTTTATTTTGTCAGCTCATTTTTACCTATCCAATTGTTATTTTTTTTTTTTTAGACAATGAGAGCTACACTTTAACTCAAATGTTTATTTATTTATTTTTTTTTTTTTACGATGGTTCACAACAACAGAGGTTATATAACCCCTCGGGGTGCCGGTGTTTTTGAAAAAAAAGCCCATTTGTAAGTATGTCGGGTTTGAATGCAAGGCTGCTGGATTTGAACCCAGGACCTTTACCTACCTACTGTTGTGGCCACTGACGCCCCAAATGTTTATTCCATAACATATAGAATAATAACGAGCAAATAATTAAACCATAAGAAGGATGTAGTCAATTAGCAAACTAATTTTGCAAAGTATTATTTTTATCCCAGTCTTTCTATTTTAGCTGCTTCGGCTTGTCAGATATGCTTTTGCCA
>NW_019393388.1:0-1581 GCF_000648675.2 Cimex lectularius
TATGAGTAATTTTTTTAGGGGGGGGGGTATTTGGAAGAGTTCTTTCAAATTAAATTAAAGAAATCGATGATAAGGTTTTTCATAATTTTTTAAGCAGAATCTGAATCCAAAGTCAAAAATGTTATTCAACATATGGTCTGTGTTATACTTTTGGTCATTGGATTCCAGGACTTTTTAAGATTGTACTTAAGTTACGAATATTTTGTAGAGCTTCGTTTAAGAACTATTAAGGTTGGTAAAAATAAAAAATTATCCTGTGGCCACAGTTGTTTCTTAATTCCATTAATTATTAATGAATTTTATTGTGAATAAATGTAAACAGATATCGTGTTTGTTGATCGACCTGCAGGTAATCTATGTGGAGTTTCAATCTTCATGGAGGTCAGTAGACAGGTGAAGAAAGGAAAAGACTAATTGTTGGGTTCACCAAGCTTTTGGCAACTTATAGTGCCATCATCAGGGCTTCCCCAGGAGTGCAGAAAACGATTAACATGGTAAAACTATAGTATGGACGTCTTGGGCTTAAGGTTATGAAGCACATGGCCAGCAAATTACATTAAACATGGTGAAAACAGTCATCTCGCTAATAAAATCCGTATGATTGTGGTTTCAACTTTCAACAACATAACAGTGCAACCTGAGGTGACGGTGTTCGTCTCTCTCTCTCCCATTAATTTTAATCCTATGTACAGTCTTTATAAATAGCTATAATTCTAGTCAAAATACTTTGTGATAATAAATGTACTTATAAAAAAATTGCTGGTTAGAACAAAATTGTTGAAACCACAATGGATTTTATTACACATAAACTATATGGATTTTATTAGCGAGATGACTGTTTTCACCATGTTTAATGTAATTTGTTGGCATGTGCTTCATAACCTTAAACCCAAGACGTCCATACGATAGTTTTACCATGTTAATAGTTTTCTGCACTCTTGGGGAAGGCCTGATGATGGCACTATAAGTTGCCGAAAGCTTGGTGAACCCAACATTAGTCTTTTCCTTTCTTCACCTATCTACTGACCTCCATGAAGATTGAAACTCCACATAAATGTAAACGGAATTAATTTTAGTTTGGTCTTGCTTCATCTCTCACCGAGTGAAATTAGGAACAAATAAAACATAAATTTGTTTTGTATAAAATTTTACTATACATTTATATAAAAATATGCCGTGCTGGACAAGATAGAAGGTAGGGTTAACTCATCTCTCATTTACTCACTCTCTCAATCACTCATTCACTATATAGTTATGATTATACAGGGTGTTACAAGGTTAAATGTCAATACTGCCATGGTAGAGTCACTAAATAAAACATAGTTCAGTGTCACCAGTACGATGTGTCTATTTTATTTTATTTATTTATTTACGGATCGAAATCAACTATAAAAAAGACATTTACAATAACAAAAAATATATAAATGATAAATATAAAAATACAATTAAAGAGTAAAAACTGAACAACAAAAATGAAAAACATAATTACTAACCAAATAAGGCAGAGAAAACAAAATAAAGCTGAGAGACAATTGAAACTACAATAATTAGGTACATATTTAATGAAAATAATGCTCTTTG
>NW_019393389.1:0-1904 GCF_000648675.2 Cimex lectularius
CATTGAACAAGGGGGCTTTTTAAAGGTTTTTCTAGTATCAAGAGTAACTTAAAAATTCGAAGACATGCTTTGCACTTTTTACGAAAACTTCAAATTGACCTTTGGAAATCGTCCATAACGTTGATAAGAAATTAATATAAGCTTTCGATTGATCATCTTCCAGTTTCTCGGATTTCGCAGCAGTTTTCGCGTTATTTTCTATTTTTGGGGAAAAAAGTGTTTTTTTAAGCACTTATGGAAAAAACCGATTATTCTTTTTTCAGATTTTCAAAAATGCATATATTTTTCACCGTCATGTATTTTGTAAATTTTACGCTTTACAACTTTTGTTCCGAGGACTTTTTCAAAAAAGCGAACAGGAAAGCGATAATTTTTTACTTTGACCTTTTAGGATGCGGAATGCTTATGCTGTCCATAACCAGTTGTTTACCTCATCACGGAAATTCAGCTTTTCCTTCCCAATCCACTGGTGTTGTGGCAGTTTAGCTTCAAATAACGTATTGAAACAATAGGTTTACCGGTAAAATCGGAAGAGAGAGTGATCGGTTTTTCCATGCGCACGTTACAAACCACGTTTCCCCCCCAAAAATGGCAAAAAATTCGAAAACTTGAGAAATCAGGCAAAGTGGAAGGTGACGAATTGGAAACTTATTAAAATTAATTATTTATTGCTATCATGTCCCGCCCCAGGGCGATTTCCTGGATTGTCAGATCAATTCGAAATTTTCTTAAAAAGTAAAACTATTAACATGTTCCGAAATTTTCGATTTACGTGTTCAGCGTAAAATTTGGTAAAACATTAGTCCTAGCGCAGTTCTGTGGCTTAAAAGCCTGAGAAATATGCATTTCCAAAGTTGGCCATTTCTTCGTGCCATAACCAGGTTGTTTTTATATTATTTCCCAGAATTCATTGGTAAGTTAGATCTGTATTGAAAATATTAGTTGTACTGATGTTACAGTAAAGCTGCTTAATCCGTTTAGTTTTTATTGGTTTAGGTACGCGAGTTTTAAAACAGGACGAAGGGGACAAATTGTGTTTGGGGTTGAGACGTGAGATAGCCGGCGTAACGATCCTTTTGTCCAAAGCGGACTTTATGTCTTCCATTGTCCTCTCTCAGTGGATTTGTGTTAAGAACACATTTCACCCTTTCAAGCTTTCCGTTCGTTTTTAATCTCCCTTTCTGTTTTTAATTGAAACCGCACGGCCGTTGGAGCTTAAATTCCCGGGGCCGAGGGAGTGTACGCCGATGGGACCCGTCGTTGACGGGGTTTTCGAAGTGAAAACAGCACCCTGTATACGTCTCCCTTTCTGAAAATCCACTTAAAGTTT
The DNA here is from genome assembly GCF_000648675.2 of Cimex lectularius. Lineage (NCBI taxonomy): Eukaryota > Metazoa > Arthropoda > Insecta > Hemiptera > Cimicidae > Cimex > Cimex lectularius. Next base: position 1,331 of record NW_019393389.1, read on the forward strand.
TTCTTCCTCTCGGGTTTTAAGTACCGCCAATTAGAAATAATTGTTTATTCCTCCGAAATGGGTTAGCGATGTAATTTACATTAAAGAGATTAGAATAGAAATTCACTTTTTCGTTGAAATGTCTTTTTCTTGAAAAACAAATTTATCCTCCATTACTTTTTTTATCCCTTTCTCTCTCTCTCTCTCTCTCTCTCTCTCTCTCTCTCTCTCTCTCTCTCTCAGCGAAATGTTAAACTTTTAAAAGGTTGAAATTTAGCTGTGAAATGTATTCAATAATTGTGAATCGATGTGTTCGATGTAAAATCGATTTACTTTGTTTCCTTTTCAAAATTATACCAATTGATAGACGATTTATTGCCTAATTAAGGTAAATAATTCATTTTTACATCAAATAGACAACTTTTATGAATTACCTACATTGGTCAGAACAAACAGACTCTTACTGCCATTGATAAAGTATTTACACACAATCAGCCCATGTCAAATGGCGTCAAAAGTTAAAAATAAACAGGTAGATAGATAGATAGGTAGATAAGTGGAGAGAGAGAGAGAGAGAGAGAGAGAGAGAGAGAGA
>NW_019393390.1:0-1572 GCF_000648675.2 Cimex lectularius
TTGATAAGAGGTCGAACGTCACATGAGAGGTTGTGATAAGAGTCTAGTCAGGTTCAAAATATTAAAACGTTTGTTTCTAGTCTGAATAAGTACCACACTGGCTCTTTTTTAAAATAAATTGTTATAAAATATTAATGACTGACGACCACTTTTTTAACCATTGTAAATAGTGAAGAAACCATGATAACCATGTTGACATAAAAATGTAAAAAATATTTGTTCTGTGTACAGGCGTTAACTCTCCTGAGGAAGGATTCAAATAAATCCGAAACGTTGTGGATAAAAACTGGTTGTGGTTTTTGAGATGACCTATTATCCCACCTTCAAGAAGGAAGAATCATAAGATTAACTGTTGAGGTCAAAATAAAAGAAAGGAAGAATCGGAAAAGAGGATATTGAAAGTCCATTTTCAATCTGATAGCATTTAGGTCCTCTTTGATTATTGTAATCGAACTTTGAAGGCCATGAGGTGAAAACAAAAGAGAGATTTGTAAGTTATCCAATTGCGGGTTATAAGTGCAATGTTTAAGGTTATTAGGAAGAAACACCAGTAATGATTGGCAGAGAGAAGCAGGAGGCGTGACTGGGATGAGAATTATTTGCGAACGGGCTGAGAGGAAGAAATGAAACCATCTAAGAGAACTGCAGAAGAAAGAAAAGGAATTAGAAAGGTTTTAGAAAAATCAAAAAGGACAATAGTATTAAATGTAAATCCATTGCCATCTGATAAAAGAAGATTGGTTGTTTGCTAATGTAGAACGGAATAGGAAGTAAAAATTGGAGAAGTGGAAATGATCAAAACACTATAGACTGGGACTTATTGATCTTGAGAGTTTATTTTCAAGAACCAGGAGGTTATAGCATTTAGGCACTTTGGATTTGTGTGAAATAGATTCGAAAGTGAAGAGTATACTAAGTATAAAATATACAATACTAACTGACTGTAAACGATGTTGATTGAGATGTTAAATGTTTAAGCCAAATCGGAAAACTAATAGAGAAGTTACTGAGCGAAAATTATAAGTGGTACAGGGTACGTGTGTAAATTGGTGGAAGATGAGAATAGATTCACATTCAAGGATTTTGCTTAGCTTTAGTATTTAAGACTGACAAATCTATACAATGAGAGCTTAATTTGGTTTACAAAATGTGGCCATTGTAGTAAGGTTACTAAAAGGGCAATTCTTTATAAATAAATGATTATTAAAACGAGATCAGTTATCTGCACTTTTAAAAGATTATGCATGATTAGTAATCATCCATATATGTTTAGCGGTCATAATTGATCATATTAATTATTTAAATTAATTATTATTTTTATTTAAGGTCTTGGTTGAGATGAAAATATTAATTTATTGAAATATAGTAATATTAAGTCATATATGTAATTATTTGTGTTAATTGACTGCATTAAAATATTTTAATTAATTATACTTTTGATTTAGGATTGGTTAAAGTGAAAAAGTAAGTACCCCGCTTGTAACACTTGCTTTTTCATATCAATCAAGACCTTAGATTAAAAAGATGATAAATTAAAATTAGTAATAATATTTATGTGTGGTGATTAGTGAC
>NW_019393391.1:0-1604 GCF_000648675.2 Cimex lectularius
TGTCCAAGATGCTTCGAATACAACACTTTTAATGTTGAAACCTGCCCGACAATGCTCTAAGACAGGGGGGCCGCGGTAGCCGAGTGGTTAAAGCCAGAAACACACTTACCCGATGCTACGCCATGCGACGCTACCCGGTTGCATTACCCCCGTGCACATCTACCCGACACTCTGCGATCCCCACTGTCCAGATTTTCGTCGGGTCGCATCGAGAACAGTCGAAGACAAAACAACCGGACACTCATATTTTTATTCAAACTACATGTATTATTGTCGTTATATTAATTACAACATACTTATTTTAATATAAGTCAAATAAACTGTGATTAAAAATTAATTAGTTTTTACTTAAAAAATTAATTTTAATGGTTTGGTAGAAAATTAATCAAAACACCGGAATACGATTTTTTGATATATTGAATTTAACTAACAATTTATTGCACTCGCTTCGGCGGTACATATACTAAAATTGGAACAATTTATTACACTGTTTTGCTCATAAAATTTAATTAACAATTTATTTCATAAAAATCGTAAAATTACACCATTTTCGTCGGGTAGCATCAGAACAGGACACTCATATTTTTTTCAAACTAAGTACATGTAATTTTGTCGTTATATTAATTACAACATGTTATTTTAATGTAAACCAAATTAAACGAGATAAAAAATGCATAAGTTTTTATACACATTGTTTCATTATGATGGTTAGGAGTAACTTTATTTAAAACAATTACGTTTAACAAACAATTTATTAGATGGTTGTGCTCATAAAATTTAACTAACCATTTATTACAAGGTTTTGCTCAAAATAGTGCATTAAGAACAAAAGATACGTTGCGATTGTGATAGTGAATATTGTGATAAATGCTGTGGACTGCACGCGACGTGTCCTTGCGTCGGATAGATGTGCACACCCTACCAAAACGTGGCAAGGCGTCGGGTAGCATTGGGTAGCGTCGCATGGCGTAGCATCGGGTAAGTGTGTTCCTGGCTGAAGGCGTCAGAGTCTCGGTTAGTCGATCCCGCGGTCGTGGGTTCGATACGCACCGTCGCCTCTGAACTTTTTTTCTGACGCCTAAGGGGACCGGTGGCCGCAATTGAAAGAAATTGACACGGCACTCATCAATGGAAGGGGCAGGATCAGATCTCAGTGACCCTGAATTTGGCCCCAACTCACTTCAAACATGGGTTTTTTCCATGGAAGAACACCGGCACACCGGGGGCTCAAAATTCACACACTCGTTTTGGCGAGCCCCCAAAAATGTAGCCAGGGATAAAGTGCAATAAAATGAACAACTGCAGTGCTCAGGGAGAACCCTTCCAGTTCCTGGTATCCTTGTTATAAAAAAGCTCTAAGACGCATTTTATCACTATGTTATCAGTGGGTGGTCTAGTGTATCTCTCAAGTCGTGTTTTTTGTATGTCTCCTTCAGCGGCTGTTTCATTAGTGTTTATAAAAATCACCTATCCACTATGCCGAAGCGGTTGTTCTGCAATGCACCATCCTTGGTCCGATTCTCTTTTAAATATATACTGCAGATATTTCTATCAATTGGTAACTCAGCGAACCTAGACAACTTAGTGGCCTTCAGATGTCAAAC
>NW_019393392.1:0-1558 GCF_000648675.2 Cimex lectularius
AAAAAAAATAGGACTGATCTTTACATAATTTTTTACGTAGAATCGGAATCTGAAGTCAAAATTTCTTTCGACGTACGGTAAGTCCCCAGGGCTTAGCAACTTTTTTTTTCAAATTCATACATATCATTTTGAATACGGAATTAAATTCTGCGACTTTTTTTTAAACAAAAATATTGTAATTGGGGCATTTTTCTTGTAGAGTTTGTCGTTTAATAGTTATTAAGGTTGGAAAAAATATTTAGAATTTTATTCGAAAACAATGGTGCCATCGGATTTTAAATTGATCAAAAAGTGATAAAGTTATGGCAAAATGTTGGAAAAAACGCTTTTCGTTTGTTTCATTGTTAATTCTAATAATTTGGTTCATCACTAAAGTAAATATTAATTACCTTTATTGTTTACGTTCTGGAATTGTTTGTCAAAATCGCAGTATGAAAGCAAATTTTAATTCCTGGAAATAAATAAATTTTAGAATAGTACCTGTTACATTCAGTATTCCATTCAAAATGAACAGAAGAGCACATTTTTCCGATCAACAGCGAGTGGTTATGTATGACTATTTTACTGATAGGGGTGGTATTGCGCGCGTCGTGCAATCGAGTTGTACTCCCAGAAATTTCCTGAACGCCCCAGAGTAACCAAAAAATGTTCAGTCATGCTTATAGCAATATGAGGAAATATGTATCAGTTGCTGTTCCATCACCAAGAAACCGGCAGCGTAATTTGGACGAGGAGCTGACTACTTTACTGTATGTTCGCGTATATCCGACTTCCTCTCTCCGAAATGTAGCAAGGGTTTTAGGGTTTTCAAAAAATAAAATTAGAGATGTACTCCGGACGTACAATTTTAAGCCATAACTCTCTCATCTTGACCAGGAACTTTGAAACTTTGATTATGAAAGGCGTCTAATGTTCCTTGCACAAATGTCGATTTGGGAGGGTGAAGAAAGGCGTTCTTCCATACACCCTATGGACTTATGAATCCATATTCACCTCTAATGGCATACTAAACCGTTGCAATTTTCTAACGTGGGCAGAGGAAAATCCGACAATGTCGTACTGGAAAATACGAATTATTATTTAATTGAAAATACAAAAATAATATAAATGGTCTCAGTAACCCAATTTTTTGAGGGAGGTTTTACTAACACTATTAGATGATGTTCCTCTGCAAGAAGGACAAAGAATGATTCTCCATCGTCACTTCTGGGATAGGTGTATAGGATCTCATGGCCCGTTCTGTTGGCCATTTAAAAAACGGTGTCTATGCTAATCATACCACAGCAACCTCAGAAATGTGATTAGTAAGTAGCAAACCAAGCAAAGTTGTTTTTTCAAACTTTTTGCCATAACTATGTCATTTTTTGACCAATTTAAAATCAAATGGTACCATTGTTTTCACCGAAGAAATCCTTTAAAATGTTCGGTCAGGAAGTAATAGGGTCATATTTGGAATTTTGAAGTTAAACTGGGCCTGTGGTACCTTGTATAATTTTTCTCTTAAAAAGGTAAAAATTTGAAACTTGACTAAAAAATTATAACACTTTTTTTTCAAGAG
>NW_019393393.1:0-1679 GCF_000648675.2 Cimex lectularius
ACATTAACAAAAATCCACATAAGAATAGAAAACAAAGCAACTTGTTGGGGTCCTTCCGTGCGATGTTAACCTGGCGGGCCCTCACAAGGGCCGGCATTGACCAGGAAGGTCCCAACTATTCTGCCTTACCGGGAAGCCCGCAGCCGTGAGCTCTACGGCACGAAACCCCTTTCAGGCAGACGAGAAGGGCACTCCTAAGTTGTGGGCTCTGTAGAGCCGGTGAGGAGGCTTTTTTGGTCCTGAAAAGGACCGTTGAGAGATGGGTAGAGTTCCACCTGTCCGACTAGTACCGGGCACCCCGGAGATCGTGAGCTCGTTACGACCCGTGGGTCCTTTCTAGTTTTCTAGGTGAAACTCCAGTTCTTTAGTGATGTGTGGCTCTGAGAAGAGACGGCGAAATCCTGGCAAGACGAAGTGATGAGGAAGTTTAAGCCGACTGAGTCCTTCTACGGTCCGATGGACTAGTCTCTTCTCAGGTTAGCTGGTATTAGTGACTGAGTTTCTTAGTTTTTACAAAAACCACGTTTTTTTTTTTATCCTTGGCAGCCAAAGATATTTCGGAGGAGTGAATTGGAAGGAGCGGGAAGTGGCTGTCTTGGATTATCGTTTTCTCTTTATTTCCAAGTTTATACAATCTGTTTAAGTCTATTTACAATCTACTGATAATTAATTTACATTGTTAATTATATAATAAATACATTCTTATTTATATGATATTAATGATTAATGACACTATTATGATAACAGGAAACATCAATATTTAATTGAACTGTTGATTCATTCGGTGAGCTTCCCGCTAGGTGTCGCTTTCCGTCGAGAAGGTGGTAAGTCACCACACAACCCAAAATAACTGGTGTATGGCCATTCCAATGGCACAATTACACAGAAGACAAACATTTTGAGTGAGTAGAAATACTTTGATTGAATATATAAAAATATATATTTTGCATTGTATAAATTCACTTTTCCACATCCAAAATGTAATTGTAATATATAAACAATGTTGGTAAATCCCAGGCCCTGAAGATGATCTCAATAAATCTCGAAACGTTGGCACGATAAAGAAAATGTTTTTCTGAAACCTACATCACACCAGACCGCATCTCACGATTTCTAAATAAAAAACCAACGTACATTTCTATGCCATTCATTCACGGCCTGTCACATAAATTAAACACATTTCTCTCGTCCGATAACTTTAAAATAGCTTTCGAAAATTATAAAACAATTCAAACGCTTTTTTTTTCCAAAATTAAAGATCCTACACCAAAAACAAATAAATCTGAAGTAATCTACAAAATCAATTGTTTAAACTGTCCGGCAATTTACATCGGTCTTACATCCCAATATCTGGACAAGAGAGTAAAGCAACATATCTATGATTGCAAAAAAACCCAAGCAAAATCCTACAGCACTCGCTACCCACCATTTTGAACACAAACACAATTTCGACTTCAACAATCCAAAAATATTACATACAGAACAAAACAAACATAAACGTAATTTCTTAGAAATGGTTTATATCAACAGAGATAAACACAGCATTAATTACAGAACAAAACAAACCTAAACGTAATTTCTTAGAAATGGTTTATATCAACAGAGATAAACACAGCATCAATTACAGAACAGATACATGTAAACTCAGTCGCAGCTATGCCAATATCATTAATCAAATA
>NW_019393394.1:0-1552 GCF_000648675.2 Cimex lectularius
ATTCTAGCTTTTAGATAAGTGCACAATATACAGAGAGAAATACAATTCTTGTACTGATATTTTATGTGTAAGTGCCTCGTCAATTGTTGACATGGTTTCATTTATTTGTCATTATTTACAACTAGGAAAAATGACGAAGAAAACAATAAAAAGAAAATATATTTTACATAAAGAAGTACTTAATGTTCTATTCACAAGTCTCTTGACAGCTTGCACAAACGATCTAAGTACTAATTAGTTTAAAATAATAACAATGCATTTGTATATAAATATGTGGTATATACAATATTTCACTTCTCATTTAAGTAAACTATTTTCAATTGGTTTCACTTCAAAACCCCATTTAACTTAAAATTAAACACATTTTCTCACACGAATATTAATTTGGATGTTTAAAAAAAATGGAACCTGGCTGTAAAAAAGGATAACAATTAAAATTAATTAGTGTACAGCATCTATTTCAATTGTAGCTCTGCTAACTCTTCTTCTGATACATCTTTGTCACTCTTAGAGACTGATTCATCATTATCTTCTGTTTGTTTCTTTTATTTATTAACAATAATGATCCTTCCATTTTTTTGTTAATTTTCTTTTGTTTGTAGATGATCTTAAAATTTATCGTGAAATTATGAGTACTCACTCAGACATAATTCTCTCACAAACGTCTCTCTCTAAGGGGTAATTCATTGGTTTCATACCAAAAAAATTCTACATTATTTTGTTGGTTCGGGTCAACAGATTTATTTGTACTGTGGTATTCATTCATTCTACTCATTCCAGATAAAGTGATTTATGTACACTGACAAGTATCAATAAAGCAAGTTTCAAAACAAAATGGAATTTACTTTTTAAAATATATTTTAGGATAAATAAAAAATCTTTTAAAAAATGTAGTCATTATTAGTTGGATTCTAGCTTTTAGATAAGTGCACAACACAGAGGGAAATACAATTCTTATACGGATATTTTATGTTATAAGTGCCTCGTCAATTGCTGACATGTTTCACTCATTCGTCATTATTTATATTTAGGAAAAATGACCAAGGAAACAATAAAATGAAAATATATTTTACAGAAATTAGTACTTAATGTTCTATTGACAAGTCTCTTGACAGCTTGCACAAACGATCTAAGTACTAATTAATTTAAAATAATGACAATGCTTTATATATGAATATGTGGTATATACAATATTTCACTTCTCATTTAAGTAAACTATTTTCAATTGGTTTCACTTCAAAACCCCATTCAATTTAAATTTAAACACATTCTCTCACACAAATTATAATTTGGATGTTTAAAAAATGGAACCTGTCTGTAAAAAAAAAAATAAAACAATTAAAATTAATTAGTGTACAGCATCTATTTCAATTGTCGCTCTGCTAACTCTTCTTCTGATACATCTTTGTCACTCTGATAGACTGAATCATCATTATCTTCTGTTCTCGAACTGTCATTTGTCACTTTGTGTTCACTCTCGTTTTCATCTTTACTTGTTTCATTATTCTCCTCTTGGTCGACTTCCATGTCGTTCGAATCAACTGGATTGTCA
>NW_019393395.1:0-1569 GCF_000648675.2 Cimex lectularius
TATTTCACTCGCGAACACTTTCTATCAAGGTATGGTCTTGAAGAAAAAAGTAAATTCAGTTTTTACTGCCAAGCTTTCGGCCTATTTTAAGGTCAACATCAGCGCAAAACAATAATAAATATGTCTACAGATTGACATATTTAGTTTACTTACGGGCGATGTCAAATTTCTTTGAAGACCGATTCAAAGGTGGAAACACATTTAGCCGATGCGACGCCACGAGACGCTACCCGACGCAAATCCAAAGTCCAATTTTCCGTAAGATTGTATTACCCCCGTGCACATCTGCCCGATGCCACGCAACGCTACCCTACTCTACGCTCTGCGATCCCCACTGCCTAGATTTTCGTAAGGTAGCATCGAGTACAGTCGAAGACAAAAGAACCGGACATTCATATTTTTATTCAAACTGTATGTATTATTGTCGTTATGTTAATTACAACATACTTATTTTAATATAAACCAAATTAACCGAGATCAAAAATTCGTTGGTTTTTATTTAAAAAAAATTAATTTTAATGATTTGGTAGAAAATTGATCAAAACATCGGAATACCATTTTTTGATACAATGAATTTAACAAACAATTTATTACACGGTTTTGCTCATAAAATTAACTAACAATTTATTTCATGGTTTTGCTCATACAATTACACCATTTTTATCGAGTAGCGTCAGAACAGGCTCATATTTTTCTAGGGTTTTTTTTTCAAACTGTATATTTGTAATTTTGTGGTTATTTTAATTTCAACATTCTTATTTTAATATAAACAAAATTAAACGAGATAAAAAATTCATGGTTTTTTATAAAAATTATTTAATTATGATGGTTAGGCAGACAATTTATCAAAACACCGGAATTACTTTATTAAAAACAATTAAGTTTAACAAACAATTTACTACATGGTTACATTATACACGAACTAAAAGACAAGAATTAAGCCGGGAACACACACCCGATGCAACGCCATGCGACACTACCCGACGCAAATCCAAAGTCCAATTTTCCATAAGATTGTATTACCCCCGTGCACATGTGCGCGATGCCACGCAACACTACGCTACTCTACGCTATGCGATCCCCACTTTTCGTCGGGTAGCATCGAGTACAGTCGAAGACAAAAGAACCGGACTCTCATACTTTTATTCAAACTGCATGTATTATTGTCGTTATATTAATTACAACATACTTATCTCAATATAAAACAAATTAAGTGGGATCAAAAATTCGTTAGTTTTTATTTTAAAAAATTAATTTTAATGATTTGGCAGAAAATTTATCAAAACACCGAAATACCATTTATTGATAGAATGAATTTAACTAACAATTTATTACACGGTTTTGCTCATAAAATTATACCATTATGGTCGAGTAGCGTCAGAAGAGGACATTCATATATTTTTAGTTTATTTCAAAATAAGTATATTTAATTTTGTCGTTATATTAATTACAACATTCCTATTTTAATGTAAACCAAATTAAACGAGATCAAAAATTCATAAATTTTTATAAAAATTATTTAATTATGTTGGTTAGGCAGAAAATTTATTGTCACACCGGAATAACTTT
>NW_019393396.1:0-1545 GCF_000648675.2 Cimex lectularius
AGAACTATCATTCCAAAACATGAAAAAATTACACATTGACGTTGGCGTAGTTAAACAGCAAAATCTAGCAAAAATAGAATCTACTTTAGAGAGAATTACTGGGCGTATCAAAATATATGATAGCCACGTTGTAAAATTATTAAAATGTCTAAAAAGGCTTATAATTTCTTTAGTATGATACAGTAAATAACTTTAATATTTATTGATTCAAAAGATAGTTCTGACAGGTAAAAACACGAGCATTTGAATAGGACAAACAAATCCATTTGACAAAAAATGTGTATAAATGTTTTTTGATTTTTTTTCTAGTGAAAATGATCAAATTGATTTGAAATTAGCTAGAAATTGATGAGAATTTGATAACAGAGTGGCTGTCTCATGGGCAAACATATATCATCAGTAAATATATGTAATTAACCTACAATCAGCATGAGTTTCAACTGTTAACCTCAAAATGAACGGATTCCTTGTACGATTGAATCATGTTCATTTTTCATTTTACTTTAAATCAATTTAGCAAACATGTCATCCCTTGTAGTTTTGAAAGTCCTACCATTAATAATATAAATCCTGTCGGTCTGTTTCCAAACTATTGCCGTTTCTGTTCTTGACTGTCGAATTTGATCAAAATGTTTAACGCTACTGGTAAGCCGATTGCCCGGTTCTTCTTTGAATTTGTTTAAATTGACTCTGCCCTTCCGCCCTGCCGGATAATTAAAAGGATGGCGGATTAGCGAGCCGGTGATGACTCGTTTGAGTAACATTACACGGGCGGATGCAGGAGAAGGAAGGATGACATCGCATCCCCGCCTCCCGACCCTTACCTCGTTTCACATATAATAACTTACCAAATTAATTACCACCCGCATTAAATACGAATTATTTTTCATTAAGTTCTTCCGATAAACTTATCTTTCATTAATCTTCTAAAGGTCGGGGAAAAAATGATATAGCTTTCATATTTCCCAACCTGTGCAGACGACATTTCATGAACGATTAGTTAAATCTAATACAAATTTTGAAATTTCCCGATGAAAGCATGTGTAGCTTTTAGGTTTGTATTGATAATAGAGTAATTATAACATAATGCCTATTCTGAAAGAAAACTAAAGAAACGCGTCTGATAAAAACACAAAATGGATAAACAAAACAAGATGGTCGCATACGCTACAGGTTTATATTCTCTGTAAGTAGGTTTCGACTAAGGATAAGAGTAACAAAACAGCTTTCAAGCCTAGTGAAAGAATATGAGTGACGGTCTGTGTCCATCTAGTTGCATGATGAAGATTATTCTTCATCCATAAGGCCTCACCAAAAAACCAATAAGGCCTGAACGATTAAACTAAACTAACTAAAAATTAAAATTTAACAGCTTGCCTTCTCCAACATAAATAAAAGCAAAGCCACTCTACAAGAGTGCCAAATGAATAAGTGGAAAACAACTGAAAATATCGTTTCTAAAGAATTAAGAATAATAACAAGAAGTTACTCTTGAAAAACTCAAAAAGGGACATAAATATGAGAAGATATGTGATAATTTTACAG
>NW_019393397.1:0-3563 GCF_000648675.2 Cimex lectularius
TAGTAAAACGGAGTTTTGTTAAATCCTTAAATCTCTTAAATCCTTCATTAATCGTACTGAAATAGTCTTACGTATCATTGTTGATACCTTAATATGCCATACTTAATGTAAAGATTGTGCTGAAATGGTCTTGAAATCCTTGTAGATATCTAAATATACCATATTTAATGTAAAGAATGTGCTGAAATTTTGATGCAATTATTGTGGAATTCTTTTTATAACGTAAAGATCGTACTGAAATTGCCTTGCATATCATTGTCCCTATCTTGATACATTATAGTTAATGTATGAAATTTTCGTACATCTCATTTTCCAATTATTAATAGACCATACTTAATGTGAAGGTCATTCTGAAATTATTTTGGAAAAATTGTAGAAATCTTGAAATACTTTAATTAATGTAAAGATCGTGATGAGATTGTCTTGCAGTCATTGTATATAATCTACCATACTTAATATAATGACCGTACTGCAATTGTCTTGCAATCATTGTCGGTATGTTAATATACCATACAATTTTCTTACATCTCATTGTCAAAATCTTGATATCTTGATACACCATACTTAATGAAAAAGTCCTGCTGAAATTTTTTTGCAATCTTTGTCGATATCTTAATCATATTGAAAATGTCTTACAATCATTGATGATATATGCCATACTTAATGTAAAGATCGTACTGAAATTGTCTTGCATATCATTGTCCTCATCTCGATACACTATACTTAATGTAGAGAATATACTGAAATTTTCTTGGATGTCATATGCAAATATTAGTAGATCATACTTAATGTGAAGGTCTTACTGAAATAGTTTTGGAAACATTGTAGAAATATTGATATACCTTAATTAATGTAAAGATCGTGATGAGATTGTCTTGCAGCCATTGTCGATACGTTAAACTACCATACTTAATGTAATGATCGTGCTGCAATAGTCTTGCAATCATTGTCGATATCTAATATACGATACTTAACGTAAAGATTGTACTTTACTTTGTATTGTCAAAATCGTGAAGTCTTGATACACCAAACTTAATGAAGAGGTCGTGCTGAAATTGTTTTGTAAACATGCAGAAATCTTGATATACCATATGTTGTGTAAAAATCGTACTGAAATTGTCTTGCATGTCATTGTCGATGTCTTAACTTGCCGTACTAAATGTAAAGAATCTACTGAAATTTCCTTTCATCTCATTGAAATCTTGATACACCATACTTAAGCCAGAAACACACTTACTCGATGCTACGCCATGCGACGCTACCTAACGCCTTGCCATGTTTTGGGTTTTGGTGGGGTGTGCACATCTATCCGACGCAAGCACATGTCGCGTATAGTCCACAGCGTTTATCACAATAATCACTATCACAATCGCGACGCATCTTTTGTTCTTAATGCACTATTTTGTGCAAAATCTTGTAATAAATTGTTAGTTAAATTTTATGAGCACAATCATCTAATAAATTGTTTGTTAAACTTAATTGTTTTAAATAAAGTTTCTCTTAACCATCATAATTAAAATATGTTTATAAAAACTTATGCATTTTTGATCTCGTNGTTAGCGTGGCATAGCATCGGGTAGATGTGCACGGGGGTAATGCAACCTTATGGAAAATCGGAGTTTGGATTTGCGTTGGGTAGCATCGGGTAGCGTCGCATGGCATAGCATCCATCGGGTAAGTGTGTTTCTGGCTTTAATTTGAAGGTCTTACTGAAATTGTTTTGCAAATATAGTAGAAATCTTGGTATACGATGCTTGTAAAGTTCGTAATTCTGGATACCATTGTCGACATCTTGAAGTACCATACTTAAGTGTAACCTAGGGCCAAGGCAACGATACAGACAGAATAAACTAACAAACCACCTAATAAATTAAACAACAATAAACTATATTGAAATTACGCGAATCTTTTAAGTGAAGTGGTCTTATCACGTGGCTAATTTTCCCGTGAAAAACATTAACAATAGATTCATTAGATTTCGTGATCCCAATTATAATTGTAATTTTTATGTAAGGTGTTGTTTGAGATAAAAGAAAGTGGGTCAAAGTCGCGATAGCTCAAGTGGTTGAGCACCGGCGTATTTAGTCGAAGGTCGTGGGTTCGAATCCCGCTCGTGACACTGACTTTTTTATCTCAACCAACACCTTACATAAAAATTAATTAATTGAAAGATGTTACTTGGTCAATCGGACCACGAAATCTAATGAATTTAATAAGTTAAATGAAGTATATTTTCACTAAATCTCTCCGTGGCCATTTCATTTGTCGCCGAGAATCAAATAAATACACGACATTCGAAAAATGGCAAAAACGAGGGAAAATTCGAAATTTTGGGTTGAGATGGGAAGTTAGTGTGTTCGATCGAAATCGCGATAGTTCAAGTGGTAGAGCAGCGGCATATTTAGCTGAAGGTCGTGGGTTCGAATCCCGCTCGTGACAATAACTTTTTTATCACAACCAATACCTTACATAAAAATTAATTAATTAACAATAAAATTAAAGGTCTGTGTAGGTCTTATTTCATTCGTACGATGTCGATACGATGAATTCTGATGGATTCATAACAATCGAAAAAAAGGTAAATCTTCCGAAATCTTTTGTGTCCAAGTGTTGAGTAGATTTGAAGGTGAGACCTTGGATCGATTTGAACTATGCATGACCCGTGGGATTCGCTACCCTCCTAAAAGCTTCCAAGTAATGCACATAACCATTTCTTTCCGTACGGATGATTGTATTTGAACTCTCTCGAACGTTGTTGTGAACGGGAGATCTCTCAAAATAAAATTGTAAAAAGAAATTAAAAAACAGGACAATTTCTGTTTTAAGATGTTCAACTGAAGGGATCACACAGTTTAATGTATACAACTTAAATTTCGTTTCAAAAGCGAAATACATAAACATTCAAGATAAACTAACTTTTCTTACGAGTGACATTAATGCTAACAATTTAGGTGGCCAGTGCAACCGCTGTTATCAAGTTTTACCGCCCAAATTTCAACCAACTTAAAGTAAATAAACAGTTTTTTCTCAAAGAATTTCACAATGGAGAAAAAGTGATTTTATCGGGTTGACGTTTCAATCTGTTTAGAATGTAGGTGGGACTGGAAAAGGTAATTCGGACGGTTCAAACTTGGCCTCTAGTCAACAACCATTATCTCGTAGTTCACCTGCTTATAAATAAATTTCTATTTCCATCTAGCTATCAGTTCGATGCCGAGGTTGAATGATTTAAGAAACGTAATTTCCGAAAGCAAACTGAATATGCAATTGGGAATAGTGTTAATAGGTTTTTTTAATTATTAAAAATATTGAATAAAATCCAGAGGTATTATGGATTTATAATTGGAATAAGGGACGTACATCGGCGAGAAAAAAAATATGCCCCCGGCTTATACTCAACATAGAAATGTATATTTTTGTTTGCTATAAAAAATGGTATTTAAAGTCTTTATACAGTTTTTTATTTATTTAGAAATCGTGAGATGCGGTCTGGTGTGATGTAGGTTTCAGAAAAACATTTTCTTTATCGTCCCAACGTTTCGATCTTTAGTTATATGTAAACA
>NW_019393398.1:0-1536 GCF_000648675.2 Cimex lectularius
TAGCGTAGGAACTTACTCGTGGCTTTACTCACCCCAAATTCATGCAACTATCTACCACAACATAGTCCCTTAGAGAAACATAAAACGTGTTCTGCGGTCTCCACTTCTTAATGGCAATCTGCAAAATCTTCTGTCAGAATCACTTTTCGGTACATGTACCTTCTTAACGATACTGCCCAGTTAGGAACGGTTACCCACAGGGACATCGTAGGCATAGTCCGACCATAAATCCTGGTGCCGGTCCAATAATGATGGAGGCAATATCCCTATTACCTTCCTACCCCTTTCATTTTCCCTCCCACTGGCAGAGGATTCCTGGGTTACTGAACCCGCACCCCTCATACAACGGGTGCATCAGTAGAGACTTCGTATGACCTCCAGGGTGGGCGATCAGTCCCACCTTAAAAATAATACTAAACCACGGGAGTGGAGTAGCCAAGAGGCTCTACTAATTGAGGTTGGAATCGTGGTGGTCGTGAAAGGCATGGCTAAAAGTCTGTGCTGGAAACCACAAAACTGCCTTTTTCAAGGCATATTTATGTATGTGCCCTTTTTAAGGCACTTCTGAACTTGGTTAATATTGCACCATCTCGCTAGCTAAGGGATGTGACAATTCCATGCATGTATAATCTTCCTAGTGTTCTTTTGAGAACACTAGGCGTCTGAGAAGTCCCCTTGGGGATAAGTCCGTTAGGACGGTAAAGATCCCCATGAGTAAAGATGGGAACATCTGCCCAGTTAGGAGACCAACCAGAATCCTTTTGTTGAGGTTACCCTCCAGTAATTCCTTTGTAAGTCTGAATGTGCGGTAACGGTAAAGGATTACTTCTTGATTTGGCAGGGCATTAAGATTGAGTGATATCTATTTTCATGGGGATTATGATCTGAAGACCATATCCATGTAGAAAAATAATGGTTATCCAGTATCCCTGATTAAGAAGCTTATCTCACCAAGAAAGTTACTCCATCTTGACAACAGTATTAGAGGAGCTGGGATTAAGTGATTTTCTCCTTTGGTATACATTGGCAACGCTTCTAAAAAAGATTAAGTTTCTGTTGGAGAACCATCTAAATAATTCAAAAGTCGCTTTTAAATGAAACACTAAGTTGGGAAAGAAAATGTTCATAAAAATAAAGTGTGTTCATCCACCTTTAAGATCGTCTACCTTAGTTTACTCTTTCCTATGTACAGACTGCCCTTTGATTTAGTATGGTGAGACTAAACAATACCTGGATGCCAGGTTGACACAGCACAGATATGATTGTTCTGACAACAGTAAGCCATGACAGCTTTGTCAAGGCATCATCATGAAACCAATCATGAAATAAACTTGGATGAAAGGGAGAAAATCATGGACAGAAGAATATTAAAAAAAATGTTACACATTAAATCTGATGTTAATTCACTAAATTTGAGAAGTGATATCAATAATCTTAGCGCCCTCATCAAAGATTTTTTGATACTTATGAATTGGGCAGTTTGGATGCGACGGATATTGGCATGTTTGGCTGAACCCCACAGTCCATAAGTCCATG
>NW_019393399.1:0-1541 GCF_000648675.2 Cimex lectularius
TCCGCCATCGACCCCGAACACACACTCATACGCTCTCAACGTTCGAGGGGCGATGATGACGTTATATTTCACCCTCAACCCTCGCCATTCACGCTAATAAATGCATGCACTCAGACAAAACATATCGACACACAACACTTATAAAAAACTATATTTTATTGTATTTTTAAATTTGAAAAATCAATGTCTTTTCCTGATCTGATAACCACCACTTATATTTCATTATACGAAATATTAAAAAAAAATTGTGAATACATCAAAGGGTCCACGATTTATATCGATTTTATGAAGAATCCAACACCTGACCGAGAGATGGCTACAAACATAGAACATAACGGTACATACTAAGAATATTTAAAAATTTGTGTAAAAATAAAATTGTTTTTAAATTAGCTAGAAAAACGGTCATTTTTTATTGCTCACCCTATTAGATTTGCGCGGCCATTAGAATAAGAGGATGCTCTCTCTGAACGGACAGTGTGCAAACAGTTGCAGAAATTTGAAGCCATCAGCCTCAAGGGGAAAGAGGGTTCTGGACGAAAATCATCATTCGATGACGCGTTCTGTGGGACTCTGCTGATGCAGACCCAACGAAAGTACTCGGGAATTGGCCATAATAGCTTGAGTTTACAATCCACTATAAATCGTGGACTGCTTACCTTGGGGAAAGTGAATCGCTCATTAAGAAAGGTTCGTCAAGAGTTGACCATTGAGTAGCCATGACGCTGAGTAGAAATTTGTCAACACCTTCTGAACAACCAAAATGACATGTTCATCAAAAGAATAGTTACTTGCGATGAAATGTAGATATATTGGAGGAAACCCAAGACCAAGAAAATGACTAGACTTTTTAGACTAGACTAGACTAGACAGGCTCTACCTGTCGCCAAACAAGGGCAATTTGACAAAAAGATAAGGCTCTCTGCATTTTGGAATTACGAAGGTATAATTCATTATTAGTTCATTCCTGAAGGTCGAACCATTGATTTTATTGTTTTGACCCAGCACTCCCCAGGATTAATAAATAGAAATCTGGTTTTGTTTCAATAAGATATCACCCGATCATACACTTCTCTTTACACCAACCAAAAAATAACAGAATTGGATAGAATTGAGCTTCTCTCTCACCCTGCTTACAGTCCAGACATAGCACTTTGAAAAACATATCTATAACAGCTTTCAGAAACATTTACTACAGTTCAACTGCGGATTTTTTTTCTCAAAAACTGCATGCTTGTCATGAAATCGACTCCAGCCAAAAATGTTGTCAAAACTTTTATTTTAATCTATCTAAGAGTATGTTTTAAAATATTTAAGTAGTCTTGTTGCAGTAATGCTATTCATTTTTTTATTCAACAGTAATTTTTGGATATTTTTATTTGCATTTTTGTTTATATTTTATTTTTTTGACTGGGGCTTTCTACATCTAGGTCTAGGTCATCCCCCAACTAAGTCTATATTCAATTTACACTTTCAAACACTAAACACAATAAATACATCCATACAGTACACTCATTCCGTTTGGTCGGTGGAGTACTTGA
>NW_019393401.1:0-1533 GCF_000648675.2 Cimex lectularius
GTGTTCATAAGTCAAAAAGTGGTCGTGGTCGATACTTCTAATATTGAAAGTAATAATAATAATAATTATTATTATTATAATTATATATATATACACACACACACACACACATATATATATATATATACCATATTTAACCCAAGAACTAAATATGTTACATAATAGTATTGAGACTCTAATAACTTAATCTGTGTTTCATTTATCTGTGACTATGAAATAAAACAAACTTGCTCCTAGAAGTTTACACAATCGTGTATAATTGTGGGACCTAAGAGAAAGTATTTTTACACTTCTGCCTATCATGCTTTACCTTAGATCATTGTAGTTAGTATTTGCTTAGACAAGTTTGGGCGTCCGATTTGCATTGGCCACGGTAGCGAGCGGTTCTGGGTTCGAATCCCAGCATAGCCCTTGAAATTTTAATTAAGAATCATATAATAAAAGTATTGTACAGTGGTTTTGACCCTCTTATTCGCGACACACAACGGGGTTTTGGACGCTACTGCATGGCATGAATTACTTTATTTCACTACTGATCACTCAACTTTATATATTGCTGGTATTACCAAGAAAACTTTACATTAAAAAGAAAAAACATATTCAGATGTGGTAAAAATTGTAAATTATTAACTGCTTATTTATTTATTTCGTTAATTTAACGGGGACTGCAGAATTTCAAGATTGCCAAGTCACGAACTTGGTGTGACGAGACCTTGCTTTAAACGCTGATAATCCGTTCTTTGCTCCTGTCGGCCATAACCTCCTTTGGAAATCGAATTATTTCTGGGAAAAACTTTCCCATACGGAGAGGAGCAAATAAAAAGCAGAATACTTGTTTGAATTGTCCAGCTTTCTGAAAAGAGAAAGTAATGATGCGGATACAAAATAAAAACTATTGATTAATAAAGCTGGGATTGCTAAATGTCAACTTCAAGAGAGAAATTGCAACAAATAAAGTTTACTTTTACATTTTACGTTTGTGTTTTCTAAACACAATATGTTTGCGGTTATTTGTACTCTAATATTTTATCAAAAATATTTTGTACAATTTTATTACCACATGTTAACTTTATATTGGATTACCTTTTCTAAATTCTTTAGATAAATAAATTTTTTATGAGGCTGAATGATTTTATCTATGCAGTAACAATAATTTTATTAGGGGGTATGTAATAATTTCCGTTTTATGATTGTATGATCATTAACTAAGGTGACTTGAAGAAGAGTATAGTTTGGAAATTATTTGTTGTAATTTAAGTTACTTTGTGGCAAATCTTAATTTTAATTTGTTGATGTTTCTATTTAATATGTTGATCAAAGACATTTCACCACAATCTTCAGAATAAAACTTCCTTTGGTGCTAGTTTCTCGTTTCTAATAGCTTTTCTAAGTTATGATCAACTTAAAAAATTACATTTAGGTGATTTATTAACTTTTGTAGCTTTTCATGTCGCTCAATCCCCCAGAATTGATACGTTAATGATTTTAAATGCCATTTCTTATGTCAAAGAAAACTAAGAATATATATATATA
>NW_019393402.1:0-117508 GCF_000648675.2 Cimex lectularius
ATATACAAACAGCCAACGCCAAGAGGGTCCCAGGTCATGAGAGAATTTCAAGCAACGAGGCAGCAGATATGCTAGCTAAAAAGTTTGCATCGGAACAAACATAGACCAAAATACATATTGCGGCGTTAACTAAAGAACTGGAAACGACATTGAAAAATGACTGGAATCTTGTGTAATGAAAGAAACAACAAATAAGGGAACGTTTGTAAGTAAAAGCAAGCAAAGAGATTTCTCGTCAATCTGACATAGAGACTTGATAGATTATACAATTAAAAAGATGAAAATATGAAAACTAATTTAGTTAAAATAGGAAAAATAAACTCTCTACTCGCTTATTCTCTCTCTCTCTCTCTCTCTCTCTCTCTCTCTCTCTCTCTCACTCTCACTTTCCGTTTCTCTCTTTGTCTTTCTTTCTCTCGCTATCCAACTATCTGTCAACCTATATCTACCTATACATGTGCCTATTATTTCTTCCAATTCGGCAAAAGTATATATGTAAATAAATTTTGAAAGTTGTTAAATTTTCCGATTTTAAATTATGGCAAGTAAGCCTTTTCTGTCTACGGAAGAATGACTAATGCTCATTAGCATTGCATGACAGTCAAGCCCGAGCGATCCACTTTGCTTAATTGGATCGACATGTCCTTTCAACAATCGGTTAACAACATTCGATATATTCGGGAGATGATTAAAATCCCTTTGAGAAGCGAAGGTGCATCAAGTGCAATAGGTTAGTGAAAGAAATGGAAAAGAAGCGATGGGTTGAATGTCAAACGCCGAGTCAAATCAGGCCGGCAGGAAACGGTTCATAGTTCGAGACCCGAAGTCAATTGCCATTTAAAGATAATTAACTACGCCCTCATTCAACACGACGCGTCTTCACCCAATAAAAAGAACAGTCGAGAGGCTGGCGATGACAGGTGCCATCCGGTTTAGTCATTCCGAGTGCGTTGTCAAAACAGTCGTTATAAACTGAGGTCTCCATGATTTTATATGAATTAGATTGCCTGCCAGATTTAATGACAAATCCCCTAAAAAGACGTGAGTGATAGTAAATCTTTAAAATCCAACCTGGCAATAGATTTTTTAAAAGCCCTGCGAGAAAATTTATTTAAAAATAATTTTGCTGGTCTAGTTGAAAACAATACGAACGTATAGTTAAGTTTTGAATAGTTCCATTATCAACAAGTTGTGAAAGCGTTGCAATTAAATATAACTGCATTTATAAAATTATCTTACAACATCGGACACAAAACGCTGTTCGAAAAATGTTAATTTTTTCTTACCAGCTATATAAAATTATTATAATATTTGGTCCGGCTTTCTTTTGATATGTAAACTGCTAAAAAATGAATAGGGATATTTGAAATTTATTCTTATTCTATTAATTTTAATTAAATTAACCGATATATTCTTGTTAGTTGGATTTAAAAAACTAGAAAATACAAACCAAAAGCAAACAAATGTTAATCCTTATTTTTAATAGCAGACTTACTTAAGAATAATAAACTTTAAGATTACTCGTTTTGTAAACAAACACTTTTTCTTGTTTTTTCTCCATTTTAAATCCAGCTGTATTCTCTTTAACCATGGAAAGACATCATCTTGAACCAGGAGTTCACAATATTATTATGAGAATGAGTCATCCAGGTCACCGGCAAGTGGATATCACAGAGGCAGTTGGCGTTTCTCAGCGTGGTCTCCCGGACTTTACCCCGATTCCGAGATACTGGAAGTGCCAATAGGAGACCTGGTAGTGGATCAGCCTTTACGACGCTAAGGGAGGACAGAAATATTGTCATAGCTGCAAGATAGAAACCTTTCTATAGTGCCCACCAGATCCTTAATATGGTACAAGATGTTTTGGCAAGACCTTTAACAACACAAAAGATTCGTAATCGCTCGAAGATGGCCTCACATCGTATGCCCGTTTGGACGAGAATATGGTGCATTCATTCATTTCCCGCATACTCGGTCATCCTAAAAAAGACTCTGAGGATCTTTAACGTCCGCACTTGGCTTATTCGGCCTTATCGGAAGTTTTGATTCTCAAGATGAGAGCTGACGCACCTCCATATACGACAGAATAGTGTTACTGCCGCAGCATTGGTGTAGACTGTAGAGGCAGCTCAGCCCCGAAGGGCCAAGACTCGCTCCCCGCTTGTCCATTCCAAGTGGCCGGGTCTGCGATAACGATCAGATGCCGCACGCAAAGGGCTACCTAAGCCGAAGTACATCAGCCCGGTCTCCCGCGCACTCCCTAGATAGAGAAGGCCACTCTATCTCCCAGTGTATTGGGGCTTCTCTAGCGTCGAAACTTCCGGATTCGTTCCAGCCGCGGTTTTGTTTAATGTGGAATATCTAACCACCCCCTAGAGGAGCGGTAAAACCTCCCATCGATCTTGTATGCTCAGCCATGCACCTCCCATGCGCATTCGAGGGACGCCATAGGCTCACGCCTAGGTGGTCCAAATCTTCCCTTCCCCAAGGGTACCAGGCCGGCCATACGCACAACAATGCAAAGCATAATCGAGTAGGAGAAACCGAGTCACTACCCGTTCCCAACCGCTACTACTAACGGATTCGAGGGACTATCCAGCATAATCATCGCGTCCTCATCGCCTATACGTTGCCGTCCGATCCGCCGTATCCCGTGAGGCCGGGTGTATAACGGTGGTCATACGCAAGGTCACAGGCAGAAGACAGCCTCTTCTCTAAGTTCCCGCCAGAGGCGTCACCACAGGCCACCACGAAACCATTCCCATTGTAACAAGGGCTGATTTTCAGACGTTTCATTTCAGACCCCGTGGTACAGATGGTCATGCACCCTCCCCGTCTTTGCAGACAGGATCTGCCACACTGACCCTCGTGTGCCTCTGATAAGGCACCCGCCTCCCATGCCGACCCGAAGCCGAAACGAGTACAGCTTGTGCATCGGAGAGGTTGCCACGCCCTTTAGCTGCACCATTATTTTGCGCCTGGATACCCCCCTTGTAACCAAGGTTAGGAGGGATCACAGGATAGACTGAAGGAACCTGGAATGAGAAAGGCCGAGAACTCGAGGAGAGCCGTTTCGGGGTCTCGAGCCTCAACCACACTATACCACCCGTCCAACCCCCCAGAATATGGTACAGCGAGCGCCTAGAAGAGAACACCAATTGGAATTGATATGTTTACTGATGAGTCGCGTTTCTGTTTATGATAGCAGGCGCCGAAGAGTCTATCCAGAACAGGCGTACAATGCTCAGTTCGTGCTCCCTTCAGTGCAGTTTGGAGGAGGCAACCTCACCGCAGTCGGTTATGTCGAAGACATTGAGGAATACATCCCTACATCCAGGGTTCTCATTGGCAGGGATTTTCAATTTCTGGATGACCTCATAGTGGCAGAGCTGTTTATCAATGTTTAGAAAACCTGGGAATTTCCCATCATCCCTTTACTCCATTGTCTCCAGACCTCCATCCCATTGAGCACGTGTGGGAAGCGTTACAAAGAAGGCTTTTCCATCACCATCCGCAGCCAGTTGACCTGCACCAACTGAGTGCAGCGTAGCAACATCTATGGAGTGAAATTACTAAACCTAAAAATGTACTAAACCTTATTAACAGTATGCCTAACAGGTGCACAGAGGATTTACCTAACAGATTGGACACAGTATTAATTGTTTAAAAAAATTATTGTATCCAATAAACAAATTATGGAATTAAAACCTTTTATTTTGTTATTTTTCAAAAATCCTTAATTCAATTTTCCTTCAGTTAAAAACTTATAAATTTCTAATAAATAATTTTAATGCAATTTACAATAAAAATGTTAGAAAAAGTAAATGTTACAAAATTGGCAATATCCCTATTTATTTTGAACAGTTTATGTTCTGGCTGGGATGTTAATTAAGGAGCGAATATTTAGACATCTGGTTTCTCAATTTGCATTTTCTGCTTTTCCCATGGAAAACTGCATATGTACACTCCATAAAACTTAAATATTATGTAAATCCTCCATTATTAACAATAAATATTATTCAAAACATTAAATTTTTCTAATAGTCATTTCTTACGATGATTTCCTTTTGAAATATGCGGTGTGGTGAACTTATAATTCTGTCGTTTCCGGTCTTAATTTCGCCTGTTTACTCTCGCTGTTTTATACTGTCTACGGTTTTGAAACACATCAAAACGATCGATTACGAAAAAAATTCATTGCTGATAAATCTGTAGTCTTGTATATCAAGAACATTAAAAATGAAATAACATTTCAATAACTATGCAAGCAATTGTAAATGGAAATTTGTAATTTGTAATTGTCAAATTGAATTGAATGGCATACATGTGCATAATTTATCATAACTCATACAAATTAAATTTACTTCACGTCTTGATTTCTTTTTAAAAACTTTATTTTCAAGATACAAGTTTAACGTATTACAATGATGTGTCTTCTTTAATAGATAGGCTACACAGAACACGTTCATCCTAGCATTGAAATCTGACAATTTTCTATAACTTACATAAATACAATTCAATTAGACTGTGAAATGATAATGTTTTTGCCTTGTGCTACCACATTAGCCACAGGATATAAATATATTAATATACAATATACTATACGTGTTTTTGAAAAAAAAAATTGTAAGTATATCGGGTTCGAATCCATTGGCCCTACATTGGGTTCGAATGTGGGGCCAATGGATTCGAACCCGGGACCTTTACCTTACATGAGTGAAATGAGGCGATGGTGCAGTGTCAACGCCTAGACCGTTGCGGCCACCGACAACCCCATGCATTATTATTGGAAAAAGGCGTTTCTCTACACAATTAATATAGTAAAAAACAAAAACTATTTTAATGTTTATTTAGAAATCGTGAGATGCGGTCTGGTGTGATGTAGGTGTCAGAAAAACATTTTCTTTATCGTGCCAACGTTTCGATCTTCATTGAGATCATCTTCAGGGCTCAAAGTGTTTGTCTTCTGTGTAATTGTGTCATTCTTGCGTGTCGTGTGCAGAGTGTCCTACATCACACCAGACCGCATCTCACGATTTCTAAATAAATATCGATTAACGGTCACTAATCAGCACACACTATTTTAATGTGTTTAATACATGTCAATCAAAGCAAATTAATAAATTATAAGTCCTGTAGCAAGAAACTAATTAGAGAGGAGTGAGAAAGAGAGGGAGTGAGAGTGATACAGGGGAGAAAGAGTTACTAGTGAGAGAGAAGGGGGAGAGGGAGAGCGAGAGCGAGAGAGAGAGATTGTTGAGAGAGAAGAGTTACAAAGTTGGTAAGAGATAAATTTAGATAGATAGAGAAAGAAAGACATCCATAGAATTTACTCCTTGCTCTGAATAATAAAATGGATGACGTTATCAACAGTAAAGCTTTTAAAGACCATTCGTGGTATTCTTTTCATAACTTTTAATATTTAGATCAATATTAACTCATTTGATTAGATTTATTACTTTAATATACTAATTTTTTCTATTTATATCTAATATTAGGTAAAATAGTTCTTACTTTAAGGATAAAAGAGGTGATTTTATTGCCAATTTCACTCAAGGTATCTCTTATTACTTTTTGCATCTTTAAACTCCTAAAGTAGAAAAGGATCATAATTTATTGAAGCTTTACTGGGCGTACTTCTTCTATTGAAAATTTGTGGCCCAAAAGAGATCTATATTTTTAAACTGTATCGTCTAACATTTTGCAAACTAATTCAAAGGCAGACGAACTAAATTTAATAAAAGAACCTGGCACTGAATCAATGGACGTTTGATAGATTCAACAAAGATTGTGAATGCTCTCTGAATGCAGGTGAAAAATTATTCGCTACCTTATAAGAAGAAATCAAGACATGGGGTAATTGTTTTGAACTTTTTCACCAACATTAATAAATTTAATATAATAACGGATAAATAGAAATCGTATAGAGTGTAAAAAAAGTCAAGATCATTATTTACTACCAGAATATCACTGTAGAATCATTGCACAATGGATTCGATAATCTTATTAAATAAATCTATCTCCCATCTTTTAAACTACTGAACCTTAGCCTAGAAAATGAACCTGTAAATAAAAATTGGTGTTACAGGGTGTATAGAAAGAATGGCATTCTTTGACGTAAATCCTTTTCTACTTAAGGAGTTTAAAGATGCAAAAAGTAATGAGATACCTTGAGTGAAATTGGCAATAAAATCACCTCTTTTATTGGCACGTAAAGAAACGATGTTTTTTTTTTTAAGTATTTGTATCAATCAAAACACAGTTCACAGCTTAAACTAGAAAAATTTGACGTATTTCAATGTTTGAACGTTCTAATCATTCTGGTGGTTCAGTCTAAAAATAACTGTTAATAAGCAAGGTGCAGATTTGAATTCAGATGCAAGTCACAAATTGGCCGGCTAAATATGTTTTTGCAAGGGTTTTTTCAGAAAGACGATTCCCATTGCCAGTTATTAACGGGTTTTTTCCAAAGAAAACCAAATTTTCCGAACGGTATAAAATCAAAACTTAAACTAGAAACTAGTGATGATTTTATATTATACGACGGTAGATTATAATAAACAGTAATAATTACTGACTACTGAAAAAAATTCCTCTTCTGTTACGCAACAGGTTGAACTTTGTAAGATAAAAGATAACATTTGTAGTCCGATCGTCCCTGGTCATCCTGAATAGACATCCACAGATCTTTTTACAGAAATACTACAAGCTATTTCAGATTTGGTCATTAATGCATTATTTTTAATTGAATTTTAAGTCACTAATGATGGTAGGGGTTAATGAGGACTGCTGATGCTTTTTTACGAAATTTGAATGGTTTTCCTTTATTCAATCAGTTCAAAAACGTTTATTAATAATGTAGAGTCAATGATGATAATGGGAAAAATAATTAATGAAAGAAGTACATCTGCATGTAGAACATTTGAAAACAATATTAATGTGGATTGGCTTATGCTTTTTTACGAACGTTAATTTTGTGTTATATTTAATCAGTTTATTATGCATATATAAATATATAAAATCACGGATGGCAATAAAGAAATTAATGGACACACTAATAATATTTGTTCCTATAACATTTGAAGAAAATACTAGTGTGGATTGACTTATGGTGTTTTGACCAATCATTTTTTAGTATATATTCCATCAGGTCAATAATTATTTTTTAAATTATATAATAGTTAAAAGATATCAAGGTGCTAAATAACTTTGTACCTAGAACATTTAAAAGGAAAATTAGCGTGGAGTGACTAATGTTGTTTGATCAATACGGATTTTTTTGTTACATTCAATCAATTCAATAATTAATTATTCAAATTATAATTAATATATCTTAATCTTAAACCATAACACTGGACAAAAGAAAGCACGTACTAAATACATTTGGGCCTAGAACATTTACAAAGAATATTTTGTGAAGAAACATGATTTTTTTTTCTTTTTCTTTTTTTTAATAAGCATTCATGGGGGCGTCGGTGGCCGCAAGGTTTAGTCTCGGCGGTCATCACTGTAAGGTAAAGGTCCCGGGTTCGAATCCAGCGGCCCTGCATTCGAATTCGACATACTTACAAATGGGCCCTGAGGGTTTATATGACCTCTGCTCTTGCGAACCCTCGTAAAAAAAAGCATGTACGTACTAAGTAGATTTGTGCCTAGAACATTTGAAAAGAAATTAGTACGGATTGACTTATGCTTTTTGGACAAATATTCATTTTTTAGATTCAATCAGTTCAATTATTATTTATATAAAATATAAGTAATATAGCCACTCATAATTTATAATAGTAGGCGAAGAATGCACGTACTAAGTACAGTTGTGTAGAGTATTTGAACAAAAAAAAAAGCCTCATTGGTCAAAAAAGCGTAAGTCGCTCCGCATGAAGTTCCTTCATAAACGTTCTAAGTAAACAGGAATGAATAATGCTTATTGTAGATTATATAATTTTAAAAAAATACAAAAAAGCATGTCACTCCATACTAATTTTCTTCATGTGAGTGACATGCTTGTTTTTATGACAATTTTTCTTTTTTTAATATATAATCTACAATAAGCATTTATAAATATTAAAAATTCACTGATGATAACGAATAAAGAATAAGTTATAAAGTTCCTTCTTAGGCTTTTTCGACCAATGAACTTTTTTGTTATACTCCATCAGTACAGTAATTGTTTATAAGAAAGGAATGTTTTTTTATGAAAATAGTTTTATTTTTTTATTATCACTAAGCATTTATAAATAATATCAAATCACTGATGTCAGCAGGGAAATGAATGCGCATACTAACTATAATTGATCCTTGAACATTTGAAAAGAATATTAGTGTGTATTATTATTTCCTTTTTTTACGAACATTATTGTTATTTTGTTATATTCGATA
This sequence comes from Cimex lectularius, assembly GCF_000648675.2. Taxonomy (NCBI): domain Eukaryota; kingdom Metazoa; phylum Arthropoda; class Insecta; order Hemiptera; family Cimicidae; genus Cimex; species Cimex lectularius. Next base: position 8,380 of record NW_019393402.1, read on the forward strand.
AGTTCAATAAGCATTTATAAATAATATGCAATCACTGAAAATATTAGGAAAAAGATTGCACGTCCCAAGTATATTTGCACCTGAAACATTTTGAAAAATTAGTGCAGATTGATTTATGTTTGTTTAAGATAATGCAGAATTGACGTCAGTCATAAAGTATCCAGCGATATTAGAGGGGATTGACTTAGTCAAATTTGCCCTTTGAATTGTTTTTTAGTTGTATTGTTGACTTTGTGTTAAGTAAGATCTGCTAATTTCAAACACCTTGGAATGGCTGTGTATAAGCAATGTTTCTGGTTTAAAGGACGTGTTGTGTATTTTGTAGTAAATGTTTTGCTTTTCATGTGTTCATCATGCAAAGATATATATAATAGGAGCAAATTAATTAAATGTTAAATATATTCTTGCTAAAATTCATTGTGCATCGTGTTTAAAACAATAAAAAAATTAACGATAAATTGATAAAGATCAAATGGTAAAATTGGAAAATAAATTATTATATTAGGAAATGAAATGATTTGATGCAATACGTTAAAAGACGAATGATTCATACCATTAAGTAAAAAATAGATTATTATATTTTTGCAATTAACCTAAATGATGAAGCACTGATGATCTAACAGAAAGACTTGCTTTTATCTAGAAATTTTTTATCTCGTACTTTTCGTTCATTTTTTGAATTATCGTTCAGTGTCAGATTTATCTAACACCATGTTTTTTATTAATTCTTTAAATTATATTGACGGATTTTCTAAAAGGCTTTTTTTGAAATCTCGATTGAAAGAAGCATTGCGCCGGGGTGCGACAATTGCGTCTGAATGCGGCGACAACGAACCCCCTGATGGAACATAAATGAAGGACAAAAGAAAGGAAATCCTTTGCCTCAAGACGATTTTCCCTTCTCACGATAATAGATAATATCTGTTTGGAAGCCTTCTGTTGACCAGACACCGCTCGTCGGTATCAAAATACGTGTGCAATTAAACTACTTGATAAAAATCGTAAGCTAATTGATTTAATTCCATTTTTAGAATATGCGTTCTTAACGTTCTTCCACCCTTTGCGAAAAGTCTGAATTTTGTATTGTACGTATTTTTTTATTTACCGTCTTTCGTTGGCAAGATCAATATTACGATAGGAATTTGGAATTTTTCATGAATGAATAAGCAAAACAACCGTCATGAATCATTATGACGATGCTTTTCGAATCGCTATTCTCCTGATTATTCTTTCTTGTCCTTTTTTTTTAATTTCTAAAACAAATTTTCAAAGGGAACATTAAAGTGGCAGTGTTTATTTTTTCAATGTTCAAGTGCTTAGTTTCGTACGTACTGCGTCAATCGTTACCATGAGAATTCAACCGAACCACAATGAGAATTTTCATTGAAAAATAATTATGAGCTTTTTGTTGTTTTAGGTTAAAAATAATATACGGAAAAGTTTTATTGTTCAAGTACGATTTAGTACGTGTTTGGTGATTGAGAGAATATGCCAGGATTCGAACACAGAACTCCTAGCCCCCGCTGTCCTTTACTTTCATAATTTATATTAGCGTAAAACGTTTAAAAACCCCATCGACTGTCTAACAATAATAATAGGCCCTAACTATGAGTACGTGGCCCTTTGCTTCGCTAAACCATAGTTCAAGCCGAATTGCTTGTCATAGTAGCATGGCCCATAAAGTAAGCAACAAATAAACAAACTCCTCATGAGCACAACAATAACAGTACTATTAATTAAGGTTTTTAGTTGAGATAAAAAAGTCAATGGCACGAGCGGGATTCGAACCCACGATCTTCGGCTTGATACGCCGCTGCTCTACCACTTGAGCTATCGTGNTGTGAATTTAATAACAGTACTACCATATCCTAAGAGAGGACTAGAAATTAGTCTGACACCGCATGAATACCTTAAAAAACTGGAATGTACAAATAGCCAGATGTTAAAGTGGGTCCCACATCATAAAAGAACCCGACATGTAGGTGTAGATTCAGGGTGTGTAATGTACCGCGCCCTTTGAGAGCTTTTGTTTTCCCCGTTCTGTACTTATAGCACACAGGTGAGTCCAAGCTCATGAAGAAATTTCATTTGTAGGCCCGATATCGATGGTTTAATTTCTTCTACGGTTACGTTTTACATCCCACAGCACTTTTTCCTGCAGGCAAGTGTAGAGCCTCAGTTTGGTATTAGGAGTGTTAGTATTTCTTCCGCTTTCTTGGAGAGTCTACAACATGTACGGTGTTCGATTAAACCAATCTAACTCAAATAAACATTGCTGTTAAGGAATCGTTTTGGAATTCGAAGATTTCTACTGCTTCCTTTGATGTATTCTGTTATTCTTTCCTTTCGAAACTCGCCAGGAGGTTCTTGAATTGTCTGTGTCCAATGAGAAAATTCCACTGTTTCCGTATTTTCAACCTGTCTTTTTGTCTAAGTACTCATTAATACGGTAAATATTAAGTAAAGTAAGTAATATTAAGTAATATTGTAAGTGATCAGGTCCTGTCAGCGGTATAGAAGCTTCCTTTCCTTGCAAGGGCGTCCGCTTTCTCTTTTTTTCTACCCCTACAAATGCTGGACCTACAACTGAAAGTAACTTTATTTTGCATACCTAATTCATTTAATTTTGTTTTGCAATTCAGTAGCATCTTTGAGCTAATAATGTTTGAGCCTAGAGCTCTGATGACTGCCTTAGCTATCTGACATAATAGCTATGTTCCTGTTTTTGTATTCGGTATTGTATTGTTCGGTCTGAACTGCATTTCTAAATTTCGTGAACATAGTACCTAGAAGATAATAGTGTAACTTCCCATGGGTTTTGAGTACTGGTTTCAGGGCCGAAAATTTCCTGCCCCGTTTCTACTTGCTTAGATCCATAAGTGAGCAGATGGTGCCGTTCTCAAGAAAAGACTATACTCCTTTAAACCATATTTAATCATAGGATAATAAGCAGCGAAAATAAATTGTATTATCTGTGCTTCCAACAGTGTTTTACAGAAATTCTCAAGATTGGAGGACAAATTAACTACTCAATGAGAAACAAATGGAGCTAAGGAAATAAAACTTTATTGCTTCAAACGTTCATATAGAAATATTACACGTTATTGTTTGAATAACCCAACAATTTTATCCTGGAGTGAATTGGCGTAATTCCATGTTTCCCAGTGATGAGTCTTAAATTTAAATTTTATCTTTTTATAATTTAAGAAAATTCAATTTGCAATTTGACTATTTTTATTCAAATTATTGATTTGGAAATGTAACTCATTGGATTGTTGTCTATCTTACATATTTTCCCACGGAGTTCACAGATTGTTACTATGTTTGACTTGATGTTTCAGGATACAGTTACACTTTTTTAAATCACGATGAGAACGACCCGTCAAATTAATCGTACGTTACATCCGGTTCAGCGGCAAAAACCAATGAATTCATTAAGAAAAAAAAAACGAAGAGCTTGGGACATGTTTTCATAATGAGTAGGGGAAAATATGGAAGGGTGTGAAATGACTATGAAAAGTTTTTTAAGTGCTTTGTTTGAAGTATAATAATTAAGCGTATGAATTGCAATTAACCAAACACGATTACGCATTTTCAAAATAATTAATGAGTTCAAAAGAACAGTAAAATAATAACTGGAAAAGTAAGACGAATGTCTGTTTTAATTGCTATTCATTAATAGCATTAATAAATGCTATTCACCAAATACATATATTTAGAAACAAATTGCTTTAAAGTTTAACAAATGCTTTACAAAGATTAGATTTTTTGTGTTTAATTTAGTAGTGATAATACAAACGAGGACCCTCTTCAACCAACGGCCGCTCGTAAAGTTTTCGCTGCAAATAAATATTTAAGTTGTGTGTTATCGTTTGTGTCAGGGTTTCGTTTCGATAACTTATCGACTCTAAATTTTTTTTAACAACCATTTACTTTTTTTCGGCCGCTTTCACCTTTTCCCTAGTTTTTAAACAAAAATTCTATCCTGCCTGTTTCCAATACGACCTGTAATGCAGAAACTCCTAACCATATTATGTATAACAATATAAAATATTACACAACACACACGTATATGAAATATTATGCCATAAGGATTTCCAAGAACTGTTGTTAATTTTGACCCCGAGATTAAATATTAACAAATACTTTTTAAAAAATATCTTATACTAATATTTGGGCGGTTTGCTTTGTTCCTATATATTTTACTTTTGATAACACTTCTTAAAAAGGTTAGTCCCTTCGTTATCTTTAGAAACGGTTATCTATATAATAACTGATATAAAGAAGAGCACAGCTAGAACCTGAAAGAAAACTAAGTTATTTGTAATATATATTTTACAAATAATTTACAAAGAACTTAGTTTTCTTTCAGGTTTTTTCTCACGGAAGATGTCCACCACCCCTAACTTACTTAATTTTGGTCTTATTTTGACAAATTAGTTTTTTAATTTATTAAAACGTTTGTTTCTAGTCTGAATAAGTACCACACTGGCTCTTTTTTAAAATAAACTGTTATAAAATATTAATGACTGACGACCACTTTTTTAACCATTGTAAGTAGTGAAGAAACAATGATAACCATGTTGATATAAAAATGTAAAATACTAAAAAAATATTTGTTCTGTGTACAGGCTTTAACTCACCTGAGGAAGGATTAAAATAAATCCGAAACGTTGCCGATAAAAATTGGTTGTGGTTTTTTTGAGATGACCTATTATCCCACCTTTAAGAAGGAAAAATCGAGAGTTTTAATTTTCGTTATGAAGTCTAGATTTTAGATGCTTCAATAGTTCCTAAAATAATTTTTGGTTCATTACCATTATTCACGTGACCAATTACAATAAACACAGGAACTTGAGTTGCTTATTTAACGAAGAATTCCAATTTTCTGCAAAAATAAACATCCGTATGTTTATAAAAGAAAGCGTACAGAAAAAAAAACAGACTACCAGTGTTAAAGTAAATTTTCGAATCGTTTTTCTTCATTTTCAACACATTTTTCGTATCGTTTTTTTTTAATTCCAATACAGGTTACTGTCTTAATTACATATGTCAGAATATTCCGAATTGTAGTGAGATCATCGATGTCAACCAAAGGAGTTTTGTATACAGCAAATTTTAAATGATTAAATGAATTCCTATCTGTTTTTTCTACGATTTCTTTTGTCCATATCAATAATTTTTTAAAGGGGAATTGTCATACTTAACTAAATAGGTAATTCAAGTTTGCTGGAGTGATGTTTATTGTAACTGGTCGAGGTGAAAGTGTGCATACTTAGTAAAACTCTCATTTCGGTACTTCTAAAAAAATTAAGATATCGAGTACAGACCAAGGGAAAAAATCTAGTTTTGAAATCGAGAAAAATAATTATATCCATTAATTTTATGTCAAATCGAAAGGTTATTTCAGGAACCAATGAAACATCTAAAAGCTAGACTTCACAGCGAATGTTTTAACATAAGATTGATCAAAGTCGGACCAAGATTAAGGAGGTGAGCGGAGGTGGACATATTCCGAGGAACACCATGTATATTATATAAGTACAGACAAAACAGCAAAATTTATATTAATATTGCACATCATAAGTACGACTTTCAAACCTGGAAACATACCATAATAAGAGTTTTTTCCATGTGAATATACTTTATTTATCTCACAGTATATATTTTGTTAAAACCAAACTATTTTAACAGACAAGAGGTACTACCAACGATTTCAATGAATTTTGGTGATACTAGAACGGTGAATACAATTATTTGGTACAATTTAAAACTTTCTCCACTTTTTTGATTCTCAAATGCATCCTCTTGTCTACGAAAACTATGAAAGAACTCCTGATCTACATAAAACTTTAGAGAGGTTTAGAACCTTATACATTACACATTATAGCACAAACCTCGTATCTGTATATACATTAGAACGGGTAATAGAAAATAACTTTTTAGGGACGTCTTGTACATTTTATCCATATCTTTCTCAGTTATAATGACTAATAACGGATTAAGAGCAAAACCAGGTAAGAAATCGTTAGTTAAAGTTATTCCATCACTAAATGATTTTCCGATATTTTGGTGAATTTGCTTTCAGACCATCACAATTCAAAAAATTTATTAAAACCCATGAATTTCTTATCTCGTTTAATTTGACTACATTAAAATAAATATGTTGTAATTTTTTCAAACTACATGTATTTTTATGTAATTAAATGTAATTAATACATAAAAATACATATAGTTTGAAATAAATAAAAAATAATAACCATGAATTATGTTCATAACAAGGACAGAAAACTATACTTAAAAAATTACGTTTTTAAATTTTTTTAAATTGTTTTTTATTTTCTCCGTGACTAAGGCCCACTGGTAAGAACGCTTGGGGTCTTGGGCCTAGTATTTCCAAAGAAAGTTTTGAAAATAAATGGGAATGGTGATGGATAAACATAAAATTTAATTAGTATGATTGAGCACTTAAGTTTGTTAAAAATCTTGATCAGAATGTTCAATATTTTGAGTCACTTGGTTGTTTTGTCATTAAAAAACTATCCTTCATTTCTATTGGTTGAACAGGTCAGTTTAACAGAGAGGAAGTAAACTACAATGTTTTTGATTATTTTTCCTAGCCATTTATTCCAGTGCTAATCATTCAACATTTTTTAACACACATAAAAATCCATATGTCATGCAACTATGTAAACAAATTTTTATCGATGTGGTGCCACCCAATTATTTTTCAAACAACGATTTACAAATTTAATCTAATCTATTTGATTAAAAAACTCAATTATAAAATAAACAGTTGAAATACTTCCTATACAACAATGACTAATGGTTGTTCAATTTTTTAGATGTTTTTCCATGTTTTTCCATAAGTCTATGTAGAAACATTTTTTCTACATAATTTATTGTGTTAACATATAAAACATTAAATACACCGACCATCTAAAGATGACTTGAATTCATGTTAGTTTTTAAGGAGTAGCTACTGTTTTTTGGACAAACAGCTTGTTTTTTTTCCTATTTTTATATTCAACTCCATACCTACTCGATGAATTTTAATTTTTATATTATATTAACCTTGAATAGTGCATTGTTAGTTTTGTTATAAAGGCTGTTGAAAATAAGAAAGAGGAAGTTCACGTATCGAACAATCAACGTTTTACCCCATGAGAATCATCATCAATTTTTGTTTGTCCAACACTCACTTGATCTCGAGTGTTTAATTATTGTCGATAATGGCTATCTGAAAAAAACCGTCAGTAAAAGGCAATCTCAGTTATAAAATAAAACATGTTTATGCCATTAGCTATTGCCTACATTTATATCCATTTTTACTATCAACACAATAAATATATGACGAAGAAAATCAACTTTTAAGCTGACACCATTAGCCAAGCAACAGTAAAACACGGCGGTCATCACTGTAAGGTAAAGGTCCCGGGTTCGATTCCAGCGGTCCTGCATTCGAACCCGACATAACCCGGTTGATTTAACCTCTGCTGTTGCGAACACTCGTTAAAAAAAAGAAAAAAATAGTAAAACGTAGGATAGTATTAACTTTTATAATATTTTTCTTTTTTGGAGCATTGATTTGCAATTGTCGATACATACTGTTCAATTATTTACGAATCAATTGAGTGGGTTGTATCGTGCTAATGTAGTTTTCATTTCGAATACGTTTTTACATCATGCAAAGGGTAACTGCATGTCATTCTAATTGCATTCGTAGCAGTTGCCGATAAAAATTGGTTGTGGTTTTTTTGAGATGACCTANCTTTCAGTTCTCTTTAACTCTCTCTAAGTGGTTTATAGCTGCAGGTTTTACAATTTATTAATTTTTATTTATTTGCTTTGACATACATTTACTCTATACAATTGTATTTCTTAATTTCTATCCTTTAAAATAGTTGTTGTGTGTGTGTATATATATTAAGGTTATTATTACAATATTTTGTGCAGAGAAACAGTTGTTTTTCCAAAATGATATTAAACATTTGCATGAATTTTACTCCTCAAATGTAAAGTTATTTTCAACTTTTTTTTACCCTACTTTGCCAACGTTTAATTTTGATGACGATTATATGATCCTGTTTCGAGATTAAAAATGCTTCGCATAAGAATTTTTTATATCCTTAAAACGTGTAAAAAGTATTTAAGTGAGTTCAGTATGTCAGTGAATAAGCAGGGCGAGGCGAGATCTTCTATCACTAACCATGTTTGTCATGAACATTGAGCAAGAGAACAGTTTCGTCTTTTGTTTGCACTTGCTCTAAGTTATTTTAGCTTGTAATATTCCAAATGTAGAAGAAAACCAATGAATTTGTTCAGATGTGATTTTAAAACCCGCTGGATAATGAAATTTTGATTAACGAAAAAAAAAATTATGAGATGGCAAGAACAAAACTCAAACTATGTCTTGAGAACGACCTAACTAACATATAAATTGTCTTATAACAAAACCAATCAGAAAACCCTTTACGCTGGCCTAATTCCGACAACCTATCGAGGTTTCCATTTGAAGCACCAGTCAATTAACGTCATCATGTCATTACGTTTTAATTACACGCTAAACTACCATTAGATTAATAACTAGGCTTTTGTCGCTCGGGTGTAACACGTGATTCTAGAAATAGTGTGGAAGTATAACACAGCGGATAGAATGTATACTTGATTATTTGGGCTAGAAATAGCCATGTTTAATTTTGTCTGTTTTGGGAGAAAATAAAGAAAAAAATAAGGCAATGAATTACACGTAAATTATTTAGTGTAATCATTTAGTGATAATTGCAATCCAATGTTGGACAAAAATAATAGTCAGCAGTATGGTAAAGGAATTAGAGCTGAAAATTGTATAAAAATTTGAACAATGAATGTTTTTATTTAAAAAAACATTGATAAACTGAACTAACGATCTTTTGTAAAACTGTTGTTTGTACAATTAAAATAATAAACAAATATTTGTAATCTATTGCCATATTTACAATTTTAATATTAAGTTTATTGATAAACTCGTTCAACAACGTGTGGAATTTTCAGTGATAAAATTTGAGAAATTCATTACGCAGAGGAATGCCAGTAGTGAATGGTTGTCCTATTGTGCGAGGCCCACATAAGAGAGAGTGATTGACCTTGCTCGAGGTGAGTACAAAAGACGGATTGTTCCAGCTTTGGATTTCGGAACAATCATCCTGATCCGATTTTGAAAAGGCAAAGGGATAATCCTGACAATCGAACATGCAACATATTCAGGGTGTCTTGTTAACATACGCCAGCAGGTTTTCCCTAAAGCTGTGCATTGGGAAAACCAAGATATAAATAAACAACTTATCTAATGCGTATACATCCAATGTCTACTCAAGACAAAACGCCAACCGGTTGCTATTATAATATTATAAAAAGTAATTTTCTGTTGGAATAACTATCCTTTTATTTATTTTTAACAAGGTCAATAATTGATCTAAGATATGTGCCCGTTTTGAGTGATAACCTCCGGTCATATTTGGAGCCATTTCGTTATCTCATACTTTCCCAAACTCTTCGTTTTAGCGATCAAATTAATTGCAAATTCTCGTACCACGTTGTTTTCTTGGCAGTTATTGAAAATATTCATTTTTTCAACTAAGTGGTAAAGTTATCTTGGCAGAGTCACAAAAAGAAAAATGTGGTTGTTTTAAATGTCCATGAATGGACCAAATAAAGGAATTACAATATTCCATCGACTGGTACCACGAGCAATACGTATAATAATCCGTTAAAACTGAGAAAACAAGGATTATCTGATAAATATAATCAGTTAAACACTAAATCATTGTAAATCCTATTCTTTTACTAATTTAAGCAATAAATGTGACAATTTTTGCACCTAAATTGAAAGTATAATTTTGCTTTATAAATCCCTGCTTTTTTACTAAGGGCAGCTTTCTAAGGAGAAAAAGAAAACAGTTAAAAATTAGATTGGGGTAGAAAGCATGAAAAAGAAGACGAATTGAGATATATTTAACACGATTTTAATTCAACATATTTGCTCATTTATATTTTTATTTAAAGACGTACGAAAATAATTCTCAATTGTTAATTAGCCCAATAAAATTTACGAAGATTTTGCAAGTATTGCGATATATTTGACGTGGACATTACGTAATGAGCTCATGAATATTTTATGTTAGTTTCTTACGATCAAATTTAGGATGGGTTTAATAAACTCTGAATGAACTTTTATCTTCGCAGGTTCATCATACATGATTTAGTCTTTCCAAAACTAAGGGTTTCACGAGATTTTTCATTTTGTATGTTTACCTTCCTGTATACGAGGTGGTATATAAAAATCACACCAGTTACAAGCACTCTCTCCTCGTACGATTTGCTTTCTAGTATCGACTATCATCATCATCTCCTCGTACGATTTTAAACAATAGATAGATTATATAGAATATCTTTACGACCTGCGCACCGCGACTAGTAGTTTTTTTCTATAGCTCCTCTTAAGCTTAAGGCTTTTTACCAGACCCCAAAGCTTTTTCAACGGGCTCCCGTGTATATCCTTCAAGCCCTGGCTTTTCCTCTCCCTCCTCGTACGATATTTCCTGTCTGTCTAATTAGCATTGCAATTACATGCGCAAATCAATCAAACAATGAATTGGTTCAAAACCTGTTTACTAATTTATTGTAACTTGTTTATATTAGGAGTGATAAAGAAAAACAGAAAGACAGACAGAGAGAGAGAGAGAGAGAGAGAGAGAGAGAGAGAGAGATGGTGAAAGAGTAAAAGGAGATGAGAAAGAGAAAAAAGATGAAGAGTGAGAAAGAAAGAAAAGATAGAGTAGGGAGAAAAAGATAAGATAAGCGTGAAAGAGAGAGGTGATAGAGATCTCGAGACCTACCAAGACGGAGAGAGTGAAGGGGAGAGTATGGATTTAACAGATTTAATTAGATTTTTATTAATAGCCCACTCAAGCTAGAATTCGTTCGATGTATTAATTCATGCGGTCTATTGATGTTTTTTAATATAAAAAATAAAAAATTAATAGTTCAAATTACGATTTTAAGGCTTGCAGAATGGGGAGAAGTGGAGGATAAAAATAATAAGGACACTCGGAGCCCAAAGCTGTTTTATAAAACGTTGATAAGAAGAACATGAGCATAGAATGCATTGTGTTTAAACACACAATCTCGTCATAGATTTGTTTTAAGGGTAATTAAGATTGCTAATCCTTCAAGCACCAAGGAAGTTTGCTAAGTTGACAATCATAAACATTAGAATGGTTTACAGCTCACTTACGATAAACATTCTTCAGTACTAATTCTGTATTCAGCGAGACAAACCGATTAAAGGTTTTAAAGCTACTCATGCCTCACGTGAGGTGGGCGAAGAAGAGAGCGACGATGCCATGTCAACACGCGCCGGTCATAACCGGCTTAAAACTACCGGGAATGAAACGTGAGCTTTGAAACTTACATCTGGCCGACTGGCGATATCTACGTTTTGAGAACAGCTGTGGCTGCTTACACTGGGACAAAGGAACCCAATTAGATGTGTTCCCACATTAAAACGGCACTTGCGATGCATTGGTTCCCAAGATATTTAGACGTTTCCATAATGATTCAATTCAAATTTATTGATCCAAAACAGTGGTTTTGGGTTTAAAAGTTTTCTTACCATCATATTGGGGCATTGTTGGAATAAGTTAGTTGATACTTTATCGTCAATCGGCCAATTCCCTTAGCACCATATGAAAAAGACTATTTGAAAATTTTACTGCACAGGCACAATTGATACAGGGTCCAATTGAAAGATTTTAAGAAATCTGATATTAAAATTAACTATTTCCGCTTGCGCTAGGAACGAACATTATTATATTACATACTAAATGATAAAAAACATGTTTATATTAACAACATCATTTTTCAAATGGACTAATACGTTAGAAGAAAAAAAAATATGAGTAATATAATTATCATTTCTCTTTTTTACTCTCTTTTTCTCCTCTCTCTCACTCTCTCCCTTTCCTATTTCACTCTCGCTCTCTTCTTTTTTCTCTTTCTCTTTCTTCTCTTTCTTTTGGTCAATCTGTACGTCTTTCTCAATCCTCTCATGAACTCATTCTCCCCAATTTTTAGTATAATTTCCTATCTGTCTATACTTTTTTATAATTTCTCTTCTCTATTTCTCTCTTTTCTTTCTCTCGCTTACTTTCTCATTATTTCTTTCGTCAATCTGTACGACCTCGTCAATGCTTACATGAACTGATTATTCTTCTCCATTTGCAGAATAACTCCTATCTACATTTTTTATACTTTCCCTCCTCTCTTTTCTCCTCTCTATCTCTCTCTTTTTTATCTTCTCTCTCTCATTTCTTTCTATCTCGTTCACTTTTTCTTTCTTACTTCAATCTGTACGACCTCGTCAATCCTCACATAGACTCATTATTATCCGCCATTTCTAGTATAACTTCCTATCTACATTTTTTATACTTTCCCTCCTCTCTTTTCTCCTCTCTATCTCTCTCTTTTTTATCTTCTCTCTCTCATTTCTTTCTATCTCATTCTCTTTCTCTTTCTTTCTTTCTTCAATCTGTACGACCTCGTCAATCCTCACATAGACTCATTATTATCCGCCATTTGTAGTATAACTTCCTATCTATGCATATATTTTATAGTTTATTTTATTTTTTTATACTTACATACTCTCTCTCTCTCTCTCTTTCTCTCTCTCTCTCTCTGTCTCTCTCTCTGTCTNTCTTTGTATCTTTATTTAACTTTACTGTCAGGGCTTAAAAAAAGCCAAGAATTTCATTGTTTTATAGTACATCAGATATATGTCAGTAGGGAAGTAGCAAGAATGAGTATAGAAATTGATCCTAAAGGTTGCATTTTCTAGCATCCTTATTTACAAGAACGAAAATATTAACCTTGTCGGATATCTGAAATTATGCTTTCTTATTTGACGGTTTCATAGTGACAACTAATGATCTGAAATGTTTCTAGTTTTTTTTTTTTAGGATTGTCCTTCATTGTTAATACATATGTACCATTTATCCAAGTAACCTGTTAAACGTTTTATTTTAATCTTTTTTGGTCTTGTTTACAAAGGAAAACGTGCCTATTTCTGATTATGTCTACTCAAAATTATAGCTATTTACCTCTTACTCACATCTGAATCCCTTCTACCCATATGGAGTTAAATTGATAAACCCGACATGGTCTATAAATAATAGAGACGCCCTAGAAGATAAGGAAACGGTTGGGGTGACTAGATGCGTTTAAAGAAACGAATAAAACTGCCACAAGTTACATTTGTTTAAATATAATTGTAACGATGAGCTGGGTTATCGACCTGCTGGAAACAAAGTTTTTCGGAGGATCTACGGAAGAGGTCAACACAGAGAAAAAACTTCCTTTCAGTTTTCGCCGAGCTTTCGACAGTTTTTATATTGTCATCTTCAGGGCGTTAACCTTAATGGGGAAATAACGAACTTTTACGAGATGCTGAGCACCAAAAAACGTAATGTACTTCGGTGCCCACGACACCATGTTTCTTATTTCCCCATCAAGGTTAAAGCCCTGAAGATGACAGTATAAAAACTGTCGAAAGCTAGGCGAAAACTGAAAGGAAGTTTTTTCTCTGTGTTGACCTCTTCCGTAGATCCTCCGAAAAACTTCAAAATATTATTGTCTTGTGACTTGTGCCATTTCATTATAATTAAACGTTGCCTCATTGTTTTAATCACGTGTAATACAGTATTAGTCATCACTTCAAGATGGGTTGACCTTTTTGTTCCATTTTATTTTTATTCTTCTTCATCACGAATAAGAAATGCTCTTAGGCTGAAATTCTTCTTCAATTATAATATTTTGTAACTATTGGTAACCATACATAAAACTGTTGTACACTAGACAAGAAATTGTCTTTTAATTATGGCCTTTATGTTTGTTTTATCTGGGTTTTGAAAATATGGATATAACTAACTTTCCTCTCGTATAATATTTCATGGTGCTCGCTGTAACTACACGTATAATCGGATAGAAAAATATCATGGATAGGACATATTTTACAAATTGAGTTTGTTAAAAACATTTTACAAATATGATCTAAGTGAGAGTGAGAGAAAGAGAAAAAAAGAAGAGAGAGAGAGAGAGAGAATGAGAAATGTGGAATGAGTTGATCCTCTATTTCTAGATTTTGAACTATGTGTGTTTGCATGTTTACGTAATTATAAATAGTAGATAGAAGAGATATATATAAATAGAAACAAATAGATAGATAGATAGAGAGANAATAGTAAATTATTAGATAAATTGCAGTTTTATATGATACTGTTGAAAGATATTAATAATGGGCATGGATAAATTCGTTGCTGTGTATATATTTTCGAACCACATTTGATTTTGATTTTTTAATAAAAATCAGTCATGTTATTACCAGTTGAAATTTGTTGAAAAAGGCACAAATGTAAGTGAACCTTTACAATAAACTTGCAAATACTATAATAATTAGGTGTCACAGTCGTTAACCAACAGAATGAAAACAATTTGATCACAATGGTCCAAGATAAACAATCTTTTTTCTTAGAAGAATAGCGATGAAGAATAAAAGCAGCGTCAGCCCTCCGCAAGATAAGACAGACCTTTAGAACATCGTGCTTTATCGGTATATAAAACAGAAGTTGCAAAATAAATACGCTACCCTGTTTTGACAAATTAAAATCTAACGAAAGAAAATCTGTTTTCGTCAGTTAAATGAAGTCATATTTCTACATGACGTAATACCTTATGTTTTGTTGGTCATCATGAACTTCCCTCCCGGCATTCAGCATCCTTCCGGTCGATGCAATTTTTTTTATGAAAAGCAATTTCAACCTTTGATGTAAGTGACCTCTTTCTGCAGTTAAATTTAAATTTTTATTATATGTAAGAAAAGTTGCCTAAGTTTAATTTTGTTTTTAGAGTTCTGTTTTTGCCTGCAGCTTAAACTTTTATATTTTATAATTAGAGATATTTTGCCAATTTATTCTGCCTTATGTGAACCTCTTTCTGCCATAAATAAATATGAGCTGTAGATTTTTCCCTCAATTATAGTCAACGATCACGATGAATAACCGAAAAGGACCAGTAATTTTCAACCCTGTTTGAAAGTGTTTTTTTGAATTATTCACCCTTCATTGGGCATTCCATGGTGCAAAATGACGAAAACCGGGGAATGATCGGACGAACCGGCTCGAGACGTTTTCTACTGGAAAATCAATAGTCTCTCTCTCGGAGGGAGGAAGGGCGAAATCCTGTCGTATACACCCTTTACCGGCGGGACAAGCACATGGATTTCCCCTTGATGGTATATCATTTTGGTCATACAAATATGGCAAACAATTTAATCTGACAATATAGCCCCAATGTAAACGATTAAATTATACAATTTTATTTTTTCCTCGTAAGTATGTAAACGTAGGGAGAACTTCGCAGGGGAAACAATGATACAACGACTTTTCGACTTTTTGTTTGGTTTTATGTAATGGGAGAGAGAGAGAGAGAGAGAGAGAGAGGCAGAGAGAGAGAGAGAGAGAGAGAGAGAGAGAGAGAGAGAGAGAGAGAGAGAGAGAGAGAGAGATAAAGGTAGAGAGGTACAATCAAACAAAATGTGGTGGGTTTTTATGTGCATGTGTGTATTGTTAACATACTAAATTATAGTTCATTTATTTCGGAAACATATATCAAACAAATACAAGTTAGTTAAATAATTAATTAAGGTTTTTAGTTGAGATAAAAAAGTCAATGGCACGAGCGGGATTCGAACCCACGATCTTCGGCTAGATTAATTCGTCAAGCGGACCACGAAATTAGTGAATTTAGTTAAATAAGTTATTTTCGATAATTAATGGCCAATATTGCATAATTATGTAAGTATATTATTATTATTAGTATTTATTACAGAGGTAATAGACAGCTAGGTCATTTCAGCCCCGAGCGAAATATAATAACACACAATCAATACGCATTCACGCAAATAAATACATTCACACCTATGTATATCGCCCTCATTCTGTTTAGTAGATAGAGTACTCTATATTCCTCTCCATCGACCTGCACACAATAACAAACTAATTTAATTGGTGGTCGATAGGGTACTTTTATAAATATTCCGCCTTAGACCCAAATCACGCGTCCAGCTCGAGGGACGATGGAGATGCTATCTCAACATCAGCCCCTCCCCATTCACACTAATAAATACACTCACTAATACAAAATACAGAACCACTAACACATATTTTTACGGCTATATACAATTTAAAAAAATCCTAATTCACATAAAAAGCGGAACAGGGGAACTTAAAACTCGCTACTGCGCCCGAGAAGCCCTTTAAATCTGGCGGTATGCTCACTCGCACCCTATAGGGAGGCAAAGCATGACACGCCTCAATTATGTGGAGGACATTGAGCAACTTTTCTCTGCATAGGGGGAAAATGTGCGGGGGTTGGCCCATGAGCAAGTTCCCATGTGCCAACCACGAATGACCTATTCTTAATCTGACCAAGACCTTGCCTCCGGTTCAGGCCATCGGGGAGCGTAAACTTTCTTGTCAATGTATAAACGAAAATAATGAAAATAATATTTCTGGTCTGCATAAACTCGTTGAGTTGGTGTGTTCGGCCTTTTGCCACTTTCAGTGGTGGTTTTTTTTTTTTTTTAAGTAATGGAAAAAGCCAAGATCAAAATGGTGGGGATAGTCAGAGCAAAATGTGTGGAAACGACCACACTACAACTACAAACTTACAAAAACAACCACAGTTATCGGCTGAATTAGTAAAATTAATTGCTTTCAGTTATATAAACTAGGCCCCACTAGATGGCACCTTGAAGATGAAAAATTACATAACCCAAGAATTAATGTAAAGAATTCTTTAATTTGTAAATATCTAATTCCATTGGTAAAGAAATACTTCAAGAAATAATCATCAGATATTTTCCTAGTTGTATAAAACGTTTACTTCAGCTTTATGTTGAAACTATAAAATGAGACTTCTTAAACGATGTCACACAGGATTTGAAACCTAGAGAAAATCGACTCGAATAAGGAAAAGGCTATGGATCTGGAATGTCACTTATCTCGAAGGGCAAACTCTCTCTCGACCGCACGCTCTAAGAAAGCCCTTGGAGAAAAAAAGCTGTGACACAACACCAAATCCATCCTCCTCTATATCAGTCAGAGTATAGAGTTTTCCACTAGAAGAGTTGTTTTGAATAATTACTAAAGTAACTCAAAAAAAGCTACTAGAGATGGGACATTTTGTATTCTTTTTAGGAGTGTGCAAATTTTAATTTTGCCTTTAATTCTTTATTTACATTTACATCCCGTTCTTTTCATCTAAAGTAGCACAAAGTGAATTTTATTCTACATTTTCGTAAAAATGTACCAATAAGTTAATTGGAAAACGTAGGCATAGTTGGAATAAGAAGAGAGAATAAAAGGATTTACTTTTTCGAGTATTTAAATTTTACGTTTATGATACGATCTATTAAAGTGTTTGTGAATTATTCAATAAGGTTGAGATGAGTATATTTTATTTATTTCTTTTTCTAAGCACATTAATGTTTACTCTCTTTAAACACATATCATGAAATTATCACTTTTCAAATCACATAAACATTCAAGCTTATGCACTGTTAATTTGTTTTTACAAATGGTGAACTGAATAATCATTTACTAATGTTCGTATTGATATTATCTTTCGTTCGGAATTGACTTTTGACCTATCTTTCTTATACTTTTTCATAGTATATACAAAGAAAATTGTTTGGCATATAGAATTCGAAGGATTACCGTCCTAATTCTTGAATTTTACGTGTAGATACCAACAAGTCTGAAAATCCATTAAACAAATAATATAAAAAGAAAAGTAGAGAGATATTACTAATTAAATATATTTTCAAGCCACGAAATCGAAAAAACACGCTTTTCATTATTTTGACATAATAAACGTGTTTAATTGAAACCAAATTTAGAAAGAAAAGTTTAAAATAATGTACAAATTAGATAAAAGGTTAATATTTAAAATTTTGACCAGAAAATTCATAATTTTTGTATGTTGAACATGTTTAGATAGTACTCTAAAAATTTCAAACCTGGGTATCTCATTTTCCCCTTTTCTTATTGTTCCCTTGATTTCATTCATATTAAGATTCGTTAAAATTAATAGACTTAGAAAATCTATTGATATTTCAACCTTTTCAAATGTTGGGGTAAAACAAGGCTGTCTCCTTTTGTCACTGCTTCTTTCTCTTTATTTAAACATACAAAACCTTTCAACAGCCTAAAAACTGTTTGTTCTGTGGGACGGCTTGTGAAAAGACAATAAGTCTCATTAGGTTATATAAAACGATCCTGAGATGAAAAGGCGATTATGGGTGTAACGTTTATGAATCAACCAAAGAGAATGTATTAAAATAGATCCTGAACATAACGCAGGCCTCATACTCGTTTTGGGATCCTTTCTCTCGTACCGGTCGACAGCTTTGTTTATTTCACATGACGACTCCAGAAATGAAATCAGATTTCGAGTGGAAACGACAGGATCAGAGTTGCTTGAGAGTATCGCTGTGTCACCCGCAAAAGGAAAAAAATTTTACAGTGTATTTTTATTATTTTTTACTAATTTCACTTATACTACAAGTGAAATATTGTATAGTGCTGTTTTGATGTGTCCAAAAGTTTCTGTAATTTTCAATCATCTAAATGAACATTTTACATCGGTAAAACAACGACCTTACAGTTTGACAAGAATGTAATTGTTGGTTAGGTGCGTACCACCATGATGGTGATGACCATCGTAACATAGACTGCTACACAGATGGTTCAATTATCAAAGGTAGAGGGAGTGGGGCCTGCCAAAACTACATACCAAAATTAGGAATCAGCATCTCCTCCCCTCTTGGCAATAACACCTCCGTTTTTCAGGCGGAAATCTGGGCCATCAATGTGTGTTGTAGAACACTTATGGAAAATAAAATTATGGGAAAAGATATTAAAATCTTTTCTGACAGTCAGGCCAGTCTTANGGCGTACCAGTTTTAAACAATCATTCGTACATTATGTTGCCGGAATGTTTTTAAAACAGCGGTACAAGGCGGGCCACTTGGATCAGACATCTAACTGGTTGCAAATTAATTAATTATTTATTTATTTCTGCGATTTTAGTAGTTGTTATATTATACCATCTTTGTTGATTATATAATCTAAACTTTTTTTAATATTATCAGATAAAATAAAGCGGTACTGAAAAACCGAATTGATATATTGTTAGATGAGTGATTTTTCAAATAAACAAAGCCTACTTTCATAAATTATACGGTTTCCATTTGAAAGATAAACGTTGATTTATGATACATTAAATGAAAACGTTTATAAGTAATGTAGTGCACGTGGATTTATCGCATTCCATGGTTTCCTGATTATAGAAAGACAATTCCAGGATATCTCTTCGTTTCTGGCAAACACGTAAACTTAAATGTCTTTTAGCTCTTCAGGATTGGGTTTTATGATATAAATGCTAAACTTCGCCTGATATTTTACAGTAGAAGTTATAAAACCTATTTTTATTAAAAAAAACGTAATTTAAACGTATTTATCATTAAAAAAAACACTCATGGCTGTATGAAAAAGCTCCTTAGGGTCCTTTACATAATAAACAGATTTAACATTAGTTAAAGATTCAATAGAACCACTTAGTTCGAAGATATGAAGTGAGAGAGAAAGAGTGAGAATGAGTGGTAGAGGGAGAGAGAGAGTGTGTGTGTGTCGATCGTTAAATTGACGGAATTTTGGCAATGCAAGGGTTTTTCTGATTCATTTTTTAAAATACATTTTATATGCCAGTGAGATCGTTCTAAAGACATTGTTGAGTTTTGCCCTTGCCATGTTGATATTTTGTTTTTCTCACTTCAAAATTTCATTATCCAACAGGTTTGGGAATCTGAAGAATGAACGTATTGCTTTTCTTCTTTATTTGGAATTTTACAACCTGAAATAGCATTGAGCCAACAAAAGGTTCGACGAGACTGTTCTCTTTCTCAATTTCAAGGCTGACACGGGCAGATCCTACATCCTGTTTATTGACGTTATCGAACTGACTTAAGTACTTGTTACACATTTTAAAAGATGGAAAAACTACGAAGAAATTAAGATGCGAAGTTTCTTAGTCTGGAAACAGAATTATCAGTTATCAGATAGTAGTTATCAAATTTCATTTTTGGCAAAGGAAGTTAAAAAGATTGAATTAAAATTATTTCACGAATATCATAGGAAGAATCCTAGTATGGACTTACAAAACTTTTTTTTTAATGAGGGCATTTAAGAAATAAGAAAGAAACTAGAGGGAAGAGAGAAAGTCAAGCGTTAAGTCGGCGGAAATTGGCCAGTGCAAAGGTTTTTCTGATTAATTTAATAAAAAGACAAATAAAATCCCAATGAGATTGTACTAAAGACATTTGTTGACTAAAGAATTGGGTCCTATTTTAAAGAAGGGAGGATAAAAAATAAGAAAGAAGAGAGTGGCATTTCTCGGTATATTCCTTACATTGCTTATCCATAACTTTTATCAAATTAATTGCAGTTTTCTATTTAACATTTAAGTACCCTCTATAACTACAAATTATAGATGTTTCTTCCGTTTTACAGATGTTGTTGAAGCAGTTTGGTCGAATCTTCCGTCAATGAGCGGAGGGAAGAAACGTGCCTGGTCAATGGAGTCCTCTCACGGTCGACTTAACTATGGAAAACAGCAATACGTCGATTCCAAACTATTTCCAAGAAGAAAAACCTATTTATTTTTAAAAATCTTAGTATATAGACGTTTTCATATACTCGAATAAAATTAAAACCAGTTGTTAGATATGAACATGATGGATTTGTATATGAATGAACATAATGATTCATGTGTGGTGATTAGTGACCGTCAGAGATCGTGAGATGCGGTCTGGTGTGACGTACGTTTTTGAAAAACATTTTCTTTATCGTGTTTAAAGTTTACAATTGCATGTAGGAAGTGACAAAAAAAAAAGGATTTATACAATACTCGAAAATTTTAGATTAAAAAAAATGAATTTATACAATGACAGAAATTTTTAGAATTAAAAAATTGAATTTATACAATGCTACAAATTTTTTTCACATCCTACATGTAACTGTAAAATTTTAACAATGTTTATAAATCCCAGGCCCTGAAGATGATCTCAATAAAGATCGAAACGTTGGCACGGTAAAGAAAATGTTTTTCTAAAACCTACGTCACACCAGACCGCAACTCACGACCTCCGAATAATAATGATTCATGTCATAACTCTTAATCTGAACTGGTTCATAAAATATAACACTAAAATTGTTTCTTAAGCAGTTTTTTGCATGAGTCTTAAGCAAATAATATAAAGTTAATTTTATTATGAAAAACAAGATGCCAGGATTTTATTTTTTGTATATAAACTTCAAAAATACATTATACTTTAATCGTTAGCTGTTAAGATTAAGTTCATCATAATACAAAAAAAATTTACAGCAATTTATTTTTTATTAATTTTTCTAAATTTGGCATCCCATTTGACAAATTTTCATCGCATTTTTAAACCCTGTATTCTTCATGAATACTATCAATAATTAGTCATTAAATCTAGTCATTTTTTAATAATTAATACATTTTTGCTGCTTACACTTTTTATAAGTGTCGATTGTATGCATGTTTTTCTTTGTTGATGGTACAAAACATCATGATTACTTTGATAACTTTGTTTGAACAAAGGCTTCGACTGTATTTTGTTTTTCAAATGTTCTCTCTTACTAAATGCAAAACTCTGATATTGACGTTTAATATTTCATTATATGTTGAGACAACAGGCAAGAAAAATATAAAAAAAGAACAAGTTAGTTAAAGTAATAAGAAAAAGGAGTAAAAAATACATAAAATTTTGTTTATATTAAGTACGTCATTGTTTAACAAATAATCACAAGGCATAAATATAAAACAACATTAAAATACGCCGATTTTTGCCTCGTCTTCGACGCCTATGTGATGATCTGACGCAAAATCGCAATAAAAAATATTATAATAACAAATGTAAGCTCAGTGGGCTAGTTTGTAGCACTAGGTGGATTAAGAATGGGCCATGCAAGGCGGACAAAAAAACACCAAATTTTGTGCTAAAGCCAGAAAGATTGCTCGCCTGTACCAGTTAATTGTAGAGTGTCATACTTGGCTCAAGGTAAACAAAAAAAGTACTGTTCAAATACAGTTGATTAAACAAACGACATTACAAGTAGAAGCTTCGGATCAACACACTTTATCTCTTAAATAGTACAAATGTATTTATTCACGTGCATATGTACAATATGCATATTAACGTTCAGCATCTTTATATTTATACATATAAAGGTATATGGAGGCATATAAGAGGACAGTGTGAATGGTATGTAAATAGCAAAGATTGTGGTATGTGAAATAGGAATGTGAGAGTGTGAATATGTCTAGATTTAGAAATTGCATGCAATGGGGGTTGAAACGATTAGGGTTGACAGCCGGAACGAACTTAAACATTAAAACGTAATATTATTGAACTGTTGATTTGCCCTAAGTATAAAATAGCTTCTGGCTTACAATACAATACACAATACAATACACAATACTTTATTACAATTGATACAGACAGAAAAAATAGAAATACTGATACAAAGTATAATAAGCATGGCTACTTAAAAGCTTACAAATACAGGAATATTAAAACAAAAACAAAAAAGTCGAAGAGAAAATTAACATATAGCAGGTGTATGAAACATAATAGATGGAAGTATGAGAAAAAAGAAGGAAACAAAAAGAATTAAATCAGAACAAATTACCTATTGAGAACTGATAGAGTGTTAAAAAACAAAGCAGTAAAAGTAAAAGTATATGTACAGGGACGACAATCATTGCATATCTGAAAGCCACTCGTATCTCACTCTCCAGGCGTGCCGAGCAAAGGAAATTAACGGTAAAGGGGATACTTTGTTAGAAAGATATTCCAGTATTTCAACTCTGGAGATGACTGTCTTACCCAAGTAAGATACCCGCAATTCTGAGAGAAGAGAGCAGACTCCCAAAAAATGATATGAATCTTCCCTGGCGAGGCTGTTACAAAGTGGACAAGTTTCATCTTGAGGATCATTCAAAACCCAGGGTTTGAATTTCAAGTATAACAATTCTCCTCTTAGTTTGAATAGCCAACAAGAATCTCTAATATTAAGGTCCTGGGAAAGGCTCGGTTTGTATGAGAGTAGGTGTTCATTGGACAGTTCCTTATACAAGTAGAACCTCTCTGTGCTTTTCGCCTTATTCACAGCTTCTTCTCGATGAACTTCGATTATTTTGTAAGGAAGCACTAAAAGGTCCGAGAGATTCTCCCGAACTCTCGTTTTGCCAGGAGCATGAGTATTTCTGGGCTAGAGAAGCCCATTGATTATACCAGGAGATATTCTTTCTAATTATCTGTAGAGCGATTATTTTAGGCAGTCGAACATCTGGGAGGCTCAGTATCTTTGACATATATTTTAGGTGGAGGGAAAAGGTATACGAGAATAGAGGAGGCAAACAGGATTCTAGCGTTAGCATGTAATTTGGGGAGAAAGAAGGTAAGTTGAAAAGTTTTTTAACAAAAAAGCTTCTGGCTTATCAAATTGAGTAAAAAAAATACTACAATCCTATTTCGTTAAATTATTTTTAAACAACGGACACGTAAAGGGAACGTGTTTGTGTCCGTTCTTTAGGAGGCCCAATCAGGAGAGGTTTACACTTTTTTGGAATTTTAACCAATTTTATTCGATGATTCTAATGGGCAAAGAAAAAACATATTTGTTTATTTGTGAAAGTACAGTTTCCAAAAAAATTAAAACAAAATGGCAAAAGACCCGTCAATTACTTGAATAATTCTTCCGACAAAGAGAAGCGTTCGAAGGAGGAATAGGCCCTACGAAGAAAAGTACACAACACATGTACAAATGTATTTCCTAAAAAAGGGGAAGGAAGGGAACTTAAAACCGCTAAAAAAAAGTTATCAGTTAAAAAGGACGAATTTCCTAAAAGATGTATCAACGTGAAATTTAAACATAACTGTTTCGATTGATTCCTTGGTAAAAAATTTGCCTGCCTTCCTAAAACTGTTACACGTTAAAAATTTGTTAGTTTTTTCACATCCTACATGTATTTGTAAAATTTAAACAATGTTTATAAATCCCACACCCTGAAGATGATCTCAATAAAGATCGAAACATTGGCACGATAAACAAAATGTTTTTCTAAAACCTATGTCAAACCAGACCGCATCTCACGATCTCCGAATAATCATTAACTAAGGTCACTAAACACCACATATTTCTACACGTTAAAAAGTTCAACTGATCGTAACAATTTTATTTAAATGAACAATAAGCGCAATAACTAATATGTATGTACACATTTACAGTTCATGTCTGTTGTAGAGGGGAGGATTACTGTGTCGGCATGTCCGCGGCCATACGGAGGGAGTTCAATTATAGAGGTGTTTAAAATGCATAGAAATCATATCTTTTTGCCGGGGAATGCAAAAATCTTCGGATAAGAGAGTATTCGCCGTAGAGGGGTGACGGTTATGAGGACTTTCGCAACATGGTCTTCAAATTATGTGTTACTCATTGCAAAAATAAAAATTGAATGGAGTTACAGACAATCTAGTCAGTTTGTTCTGTTTGAATCATTTCTCATTTTTAAAGTTTAGTAATTTTATTTTAAAACATGCTTACAAAAATTATTTCTAACGTAATAACTATATGCTATACGTCAACTTATAAACAACATAAATGATAAGTATTTTGCTTACGCAGAATTATTGATTATTGACAAAACGTTAAAGAGTTTAGCGATAATTAAAAATCAATATTTCATTTTAAATAATGAGGTTTTGTGTAGCGTTTTAAAAACGTTATCCAAGTTTAAAAAATTTCAACTCTCATTAGTAATAGAATAAAAATAATAAATTATAAAGCCTTGTGGATCCTTTATTTTTTATTACCTACCATTCCACCTCAATAAAATGCTTAAACACATCTCAGACGATTTAAGGATCGGCTTATTTTGTGTTTTCATAAGAATTAAACCTATTCGATTTTATTTGAAGACTTCAACTTGCTTTAACAAAACCGATAGTTAAGATAAACGTTCTTTAACCACCGACCAGTGCCCATTGGAGCAAAGAAATAAATAACTATTCAAAGTAATTCATATTTTTGAATATGGTTTTCTGCCTTTGTTGCTTACTTCAAAGCTAATAAGTATAAGTCGATTTTTACGCATAATAAGCACCCTTTAAAACCCTTAAATACGAATTTTCATATCAATAAAAGTCATGTTTGAGTGCATTCACCGGGGGCAATTATTTCTCTCTCGCTGAAATGAATATATATCGAAACAATTGTTTAAACAATAAGTTGGATATTTTTAAACTAAAATATGTTTCAGTGACGGCAGCTTGATTATAAGAAATGATTGTTTTATATTAAAGCAGCACGTGTTATACATGTTACGTTGAAACTGACTGACTAAAATTACTGCGCCACTTAAAATTCTAAATCAAGGTTTTATTTAAAAAAAAATCAATTATTTTTGTTTTCAATTAGATTTGAAATCAAGAAGTTTTGAAACCTTCAGCGAGTTGTTGACAAATGACCAGTTTCACGTTTGATTATTTACAAATTGTCCAATATCGTTAATTTCGGTTGGCATAATAAATTACTTTTGTTCAGGCAAAACTCTTTTTTAAGGACTGGAAGTAAATTGTTGTACAATTCTAGCTTATTGTTGAAAATACAAAAATGCTAAAATGAATTGGTTGTTTAATAAAATAAACTTGTGCTTTATCATTAATAACGAATTCTAGATTTCGTTTCTGTACTGTGCATGCCGAAACATCTTCAGCTGAGCAGGGATAGGAGGGATATTGGAATTATCCCGAAATGCATTCATTTTAATGAAAAGAAAAAATACTGGAGTTCTATATATATATATAAACCCCAAGATTTTGTACCATTTAATCTCGGGGAGTGATTTAGTGATGTCCTCTCCTTCAAAGATTTCAAATCTAGACCTAGCATACCTATCACACTCTGCGAGGTAGTGCCTTGCCGTTTCTTCTTTTATTTCGCAAAAACGGCAAAAGGAATCTGGTAGTATACCCATTACGAAGTGTCTTCTCAGTGGGCACTGGCTCGTCAGAATACCTATCGGCCTCCTAATTCCCTTCCTTGAGATAGAGAATAGCCATTTCGATTCTGCTGGTTTGATCGCCCTAACAAACTCTTTCGATTGCCTGTGTCCGGGGGACATATTCCATTCTTTAAGATATTGTTTCATGCCCCAGCAACTAATACTCTCTTTCGCTGTGCTCGTAGAGTGGGGTAATACCGGTTGTGGCCCGACAAACGCAGTATTAGAGCCTTCTTAGGCCAGGCTATCCGTCTCTTCATTGCCAGGGTGACCTTTATGTGCTGGTATTCAAATAAGGGTTACCTCGTTCTCAAACCTGAAAGAGATCCTATTGATAAGATCTACAGTTTCCTCTACCAGTCGTGAGGTTGACAAATCTTTTGTAATGACCTAAGACAGCCTGACTGTCAGAAAAAATTGTAATATCTTTTCCCTTAATTTTATTTTCCATAAGTGTTCTACAACACACATTGATGGCCCAGATTTCCGCCTGAAAAACGGAGCTGATATTGCCAAGAGAGGAGAAGATGCTGATTCCTAATTTTGGTATGTAGATTCCTGCACCACTCCCTCTACCTTTGATAAGTGATCCATCTGTGTAGCAGTCTATGTTACGATGGTCAGCATCCATGTTATAGTTATAATCCATGTTATAGTTATATTCACAAGGGTTGACTACCTGAAAGTGCTTTTTCCCCGAAGGGGTTTTAATCTTTTTATCACTAACGCTTAATAATTGACCGTTAACCTTACTCAATAGTTGTGAGATTTTCGAGTGACCTATGTTATTGCACTTATGATTCCAGCTGCCCTCGCTAATTAATCTGTAGCAGCTGATTAGTGCTCTAACCTTAACCTCAATGTGAAGAGGTGTGGTATTGTTTATGAGTTCAAGTGCTAGGGTGGGTGTAGTTGAAAATGCTCCTGCCATCATCAAACAACCTAGTCGTTGAAATGACCTTAATTTATTACTATTCCCTTTGTTTTCTAGACCTTTCCACCATACCAAAGCTGCGAAAAAGAATCTAGGTAGAATAATTGCAGTATATAGCCATTTGGCTACCCATGGTTTGATGCCCCATGTTTTATCGACAATTCTCCTACATTGTACCATTGATGTAGTGCCTTTCCTGTATAAGTTATTAATATGACCTTTCCAATCAAGTTTCCTGTCAAGTGTCACACCAAGGAATTTGATTGAATCCACTAACTTTAATTCTATGTCCTGAAATGTAGGGTTTTTAAAATTACCTAATGTTCTTCTCCTGCTAAACATTATCAATTCTAGTTTAGCAGGATTAATTGATATACCTTCATCATAACACTTCTCATAAAGCAATCCCATGGGGTTTTCCATCAGTACTGAAAGAGTCAGGGGATCCCTACCTGTGAGCATTATGGTACCATCATCTGAAAATAATTGACTGTAGCAACCTGAATTGTTCAGAAGTTCTATTAAGCTGTTTACTGTAATTAGCCATAAAAGAGGTGACAAACAGCTTTCCTGTGGTAGATAGACCATAGCCTTATCAAATAAAAATTATTTGTTGACTTCTCTTTATTTTAAAATATATTCGTTATTTTCCCCTTGTTTGAACTAAAGCTTTTTCAGTCAACTGCATGTAAATTATTTAATAAATTGTAATTCTTTGGTCGTCTAGCCTTTTGTAGGTTAAACCTCTATTAAAAACAAACAATAATATAAAGTTTAAAGCGTTATCAAAGAAAAAACTATTTACTAAATTCTTCGTTATTTTCAACATTCATTCAAAATTGACGCCTTAAAGCCTTTTCCAAAATAAACCACATGTAAATTATATGATTATTAATAAATTCTAGTTGTTATGCCGTTTAAGTCGACAGTAACCTTTAAGCCTCCATTAAAAATGGACAATAAAACCTCAACTTCTATTTTGTTTTCGTGTCCTCTAAAAGCTGAGAAACAACTTCCTTTTCGTTTTATTCAAACAAAAATATACTCAAACAAAAAACCTGACACTTATTTTGTAATTTATTTCAAACGTTATATTTGTATTTATATCCTTATATTTATTTCAACATGTTTATTTTAATGTAAACCTAATTAAACTACTTCAGACATTCATGAGTGTTAATAAAACTGATTAAAATATGCTGGTTTGGAAAAAAATTAACCAAAACACCGGAAAATCATTTAGAGACAGATTGAAATTTAACTAACAATGTATTACTTGGTTTTGATCTTAATGTGTTCCAAAATCAGTCATAAAATTATTATTTTAATTTATTATTCAATAGACACGTTACTTATAATTCCATCAGTCTGGTTGTTTTTGTTTTTCAAAATTTAGTCTAAATACCACAAACCTTGTTCAAACTAAATCTCTAGTCTCCTGTAGGTTCGTCCTCTAAGCTTCCTATAAAAGCAGACAATCGCAATATATTTTAATTTAGGGTTGACTGTTTTATTTTAATAAATTGTAGTTCTTGGCCATCTAGCAATAAGCCTTCTGTAAGTTAAGCCTCCTATAAAAGCAGACAATCAACTTCCTTTTCGTAAACCAAATTCAACTGGTTCAGAAATTCATGACTTTTAATAAAAAATATCAAATTCACCAAAACATCGGAAAATCATTTAGCGACATTTAACTAACAATTTGTTACCTGGGTTTGATCTTAATGTATTATTAAGAGCAAAACCAGTCATAAAATTTTAATTACTTTCATTTTATTTTGTTTTTTACATTTTTTTTTTATTTAGACCAAATACCACAAACCTACAAAGTAAATCTGTAGGTTACTTACTTTCCGTTTTATTAAATATCAATATATTTAGTGGACTTTACTTGATTTTATTTTCACCACTAAGAGACTTCCCCTGTTTGTACTGTATTGATAAACTGTGTCTAACTAGTTGTAAATGTTAACGCAAAACAATTAATTCCTTAATTTAAATAATGAGGCTAAATCTTGGCTTCTAGAGATTTGACCAATATGCTAGACAACAAGGCAAAAAAATAATCTTGGCTTAAACTATTTCCTTCTTCCTATATTCCAATGATCCATCTGGTGTTCTCAGTTCATACTTAAGGCGGTTTAAATGTGACTTGATTACTTTCATAAATCTGGTTTTACAAAATTCTAAAATAATTATTTTGTTTTAATTTCACTACGAAATCATGGCTCAAACTGTTCACTGACTAAGCTCGAACAATATAACCCTAAGGCCTAAACCCTTTTTAACACATCCGACGGGCAATTGGTTTTTGTTTAATTATTTTTTCTTTTTAATAATCCATCTCGCATTCTCTGTTCATACTTAAGGCGTTTAAATGTGACTTGATTACTTTCATCAATCTGGATTTTCAGTTCTAAAAAAAATTATTTGGTTTTAATTTCACTATAAAATCATGACACAAACTGTTCACCGTGAAGCTGGAACAATATAAAGCGTAAACGGATATTATAAACCACGCGGACAATTCGTTTTTCCCTTAAATAATCAAATTCATCTATCAGGAATTTTCAAAATTCATTCTAAATTGATAGTTCGGGCCTTTTACA
Source organism: Cimex lectularius (assembly GCF_000648675.2). Classification (NCBI taxonomy): domain Eukaryota; kingdom Metazoa; phylum Arthropoda; class Insecta; order Hemiptera; family Cimicidae; genus Cimex; species Cimex lectularius. The sequence continues at coordinate 38,167 of NW_019393402.1, forward strand.
GTCAGCCGAGTGTAAATTATTTTATAAATTGTAGTTCTTTCGTCGTCTAATTCATCTGTAGGTTAACCCTACGTTAAAAACAGACGATAACATTTTAACTTCCTTTCCGTTTTATTAAATATAAATATATTCTAACTTAGAATTGAGTTTTATGTTAATAAATTGTACTCTAAGCAGTTGTGTTTGTTAACTTTAGAAATACTAATACAAAGCAAGAAATTCTTAATAATGAGGCTAAATCTTGGCTCAAATCCCCTCCCCCCCCCCGGGAAGCTCGACATTACAACCCTAAGCCAACCCAGTTTTAAAATCCGAATGAAAATTCATTTTTGTTCAATTGTTTTCTGTAAAATATCCATACTTACAGCTGTTTATAAATGCGTCCTCGTTACTACTAATAAATCCCGATTACGTATGCGGTTTATCGTTATTATATTGACCTATTTTAAACTACATCGTACATATTATTGTAAATATAAACATTTTTAAGAGAATGGAAATTTTATTTGTATTTTAAATCTCCTAGGAGACATCACGATGTTAACTAAAAACTTGTTTTTTCATTAGTTTTGTCAGGTTCTGTTTAAGTTTCAGGTGTAGACATGCAAACGCAATTTCGTGCAAGGAAATGATCATGCATGAACAGCACTTGAAGCTGAAAAGGTGTTACGCCTTGAACGAAATAAAAACAAAATTTAAGATATAATAATTATACGTGTATTCAAAAAATATTAAATATTACAATATTTAGTGTAATTTTACTTAGGAGTTTTGTGATAATAAGTGTAAACGAAGAGAAGACTCGGAATGCATTTACTCGACGAGTTTGTAAAGCCTCGTACAAAGGATATCGTCGACAGTGAGGGTCATCATGACCTCTTCTGGTGAAAATTCCCTTACGATCTTGGTCTCCTTGTCGCCCTTCTGTACTTCGACGAGCTTGTTGTCTCCTTCCATCGTGAACGTAGCCTTGACTTTGCGTCCGTCGGGTGTCTCCTGATCGAACTCCTGGTTCAGCTTAAACTTGACGACCGTGTTTTTGAAGGTGGACGAAGACTTCAGCGTGTACTCGTCTCCTTCGACCAACAGTTCGACGACGGGGGAGACGGAATTGCCCACAGTCCTCGTCATCAGGCCGACTCCGAGGGCCTTCATGTACTCGTCGAACTTCTCGCTCTTGGCAAGCTTGTACTTGAGTCCGGAAAACTTGTTCATTTTGGTCGAGCTTAATTCAGTCGTTGGACTTCACACACGATGACACGAACCGTATAAGGCAAGGATGACGACTGAAGCAGGAGTGAGCGTGAAACGCCGGCCGGCTTTGTGAAGGTGGGGGCAATGCCCCTCCCTGCACTCTGCTCTTTGAGTCGCCGCCCTTCGACCCAGGGGCCCGGAAACATGCGTATTCATACGACTTACACCCACATATTTCCTCATCAGTAGATCCCTTCATCCGGGATAACTACGGAGGTCGACTCCTAGGAGGGATAAAACCGTAGAAACGGGTTTCGGCGGACCCGAGACAATACTTATCCGCGATTCGCCTTACTTCCTAGCTTTATAATGACTAATCAGCATCCAGTCCGCATTGTTTCCCCAATTCTAGTAGCTCAACAAAGATTTCACGAACATGAAAAGGAGACATAATTCTTGATAGTTGACACAAAGTAGTTTGGGCGTTTAAAATCATTTTGGTTGTCTACCTCAATGTTTAGGTGAATTGTGGAGGTCCAAAGGGTTCGAACGTACCAACACTCTTCAGAAAAATTGAAATATTAGATCATTTCTTGAAGTTCAAGAACTCACACAAGCCAAGACCTACCCTTAAAATTTATCTAGCAATTTATTTCCTGGTTTTGATCTAAATATATTATTAAGAGCAAAACCAGTCATAAATTGTTAATTATTATAATAATTTTTTAATTTTTTTTTAATAGTCACTTTACTTGTAAATTCATCAATCTGGTTGTTTTTGATTTTCAAAATTTGGTCTAAATACTACAAACCTTGTTCAAACTAAATCTCTAAGTACCCTGTAGGCTAAGCCTCATATAAAATTGTAGTTCTTGGCCATCTAACAGTAAGTTCCTGTAAATTAAGCCTCCTATAAATGCAGACAATCAACTTCGTTTTCGTTTCATTAAATATAAAAATACACTCAAACAAAATCCATACACTAGTATTTTGTTGTTTATTTCAAACGATATATATATATACATATTTTGTTTACGCCGTAATGATTACTCGGGATAAGATTTCGGAAAACCCCCCGCCACGTTTCCGGCCTCGTCGTCGGCCAGATCGAGGCTTGAATTCGTCGTGTCGTCGTCTTGAGTAATTGTAATTTTTTATAAATCGTGATCCAGCTTAAAGTTTATTTTATTTCGTTTATTGTCTTCATTTTATGAATTTATCGTCGTCATCGCTCCGGTTGGTAAGATTCCTGAGACATCTGCGTGGTGAAGGTCCCCCGTCCCGACTTTTCCTGACTTTTCCGACCATTTTCCTCCTTGCATCCCCCTTTACCTCAGTTGAGGTAGCTGGACTATCGTCACCGGAGGTGAGTGTTTTTTTTCCCTTTTATTTTATAATTCATTTTATTTTAGTCTAATTTTAAACCCATACAGTCCACTTGATCAGACATTTTGGTCCTCCGGGCCGGATTGATTGATTCAGACGAAGTTGGTGTCCCCCCCATTGGAGCGGCTGTTGCCACAGGTTCCCTAAAGTGTGAATTATCAATCGGCAAAGTTATAAGTTTTGGTTTGGGTCCACGCCTCAATGTCGAAATCCTTTCTTCTGGCATAAGTAATGGCTGGCACTGAGATCCTATATAAGACGCCTGGTAGTCGCGATGAATGGACTGATCTTGATGTTTTTCCAATGTGCCACTTCTTGGAGGAGTCGAATCTCCATTGCATTTTGGTAGAGTTCCACCGCCAACATTACTACTGATACCATCTTGGTTCTTGTCAAGGTTTTTGAGCTCCATTTGGTCATGATGTATCCAGAGATCAGGTGGTTTTATGTTGCTGGCTCCTGCCTTTCCACCTTTTGGATACCCTTTTTTGCTGCGATCGGGGGTTGTGGGGTTTGACTTTCGACAACAAAGGAACACAACAGAGATTGCGATCAAAGTGATGAGACTGATGATGCTACTATAACTATGTACATTAAGGTAGTATTACTAAGGCCCTTTCCTTTGTTTAAATTTCCAACCTCTGCTATAGCACCAAAAGCAGAGGCTGGTGTTGTTATTGAAACTACCGGAGAGCTGATAGAGAATCCTTTTTTATTCCTTGCTTTGACATGGAAATAATAGGTCGTGTCTAGGGAAAGTGCTTTGATAAGGGTTGCCATTTTATCACCTGGCACATGCTCGGTTACCCAGTCTCTCTCTTTCGATTGAAGGTCTGTCGTGTACGATACGACATAGCTTGTTATGTGGCCGTTCGGGATTTTGGGTGGCTGCCAGAAAAGACTGACAGTACCGGGCGAATTCTGGTTCACAACAGTCACATCCCTTGGAGGAGAGCCAGGGGTAGATTCCCATGTTGTGTTTGCAACCGTCATGCTCCAAGGGCTGTCTCTACGACCATTTACTACTTTAACAACAAATTCATATTGTGTAAATGGCTTCAAATCGTCCATCATGTAGTTGAGGACTGTTGAATTGTGAAATCTGTATCTTGTATTTAACGAAGAGGGGTGAAACTGGTTGTATCGAACAACGTAGTATCTCCCATCATTTACTACCTGATCTGGGGCTAATGTCGTGTCTGTCCAGAAGAGAACGACTGATGTTGATGACACAACAGTGGCTTTGAGCCCAATCGGCGGAAGGAGAGGAGTTATTGGCTCTGCGATATTTTCTAATTTGGTCCGAACGTTCTCATAAGCCAATGGTCCATCACCCCTTTCATTTCTAGCCCGTAACGAGATTATATATTCAGAGTTAGGTTCAAGATTTTTTATTACATAATGCCTCTGTTTTCCATCGAGTTTTTCAACATAGTCATCCGGTATACCTTTACCCCATGTTATTATATATTCACGAACAAGAATGTTTGTATTTTTTGGAGGTGACCAAACTGCTGTTATCGAATCTCCATTTGCTTTCGCTTTTAAATCAGATGGTTTATCAGGAACTATCGTTTCATCAAGGTCTTTTTCGTAAGTCTCAATCGTGTACCAATCTGTAGGGGGTCCAGTTCCATTAACATTAATAGCCCAAATCCTTACTGGATATATGCTGCTTTTGTCAAGTCCTGTCAGCACATGAACTCTCTTGTTACCAGCTGTGGTTACAGTTTCAGAACGGCCTCTACGATCGCGCATCCTGTATCGTAGCTTGTAACCTGTGATTACACCGTTGCACCCCTCAGGTGATGGTGGATCCCACCGCACCGTTAAACTTGAAGAGCTGGTTACTTCAACGGTAACATTCGTAGGAGGTTCAGAAGGTACGTCAGAAAGAGTCTTGACTGTAATCTCATCGGAGTTCATGCCCGGTCCATAGTGGTTGTAAGCCACAACCCATACAAAATATTCTGTGAATTTTTTCAAACCTGTCAAAGTATAAAATGTGTCTTCCGTTTCAATGTGGTGTTCCTCTGAAGAATCATACTCATAATAATAAAGTTTATACTTGTCTATCTTTCCATTTGTTACATGTGGTTCTGACCAAGAGACTCTAAGTTCTGTAGTGGATGAAATTGCATGAACATTTAAAGGACGGCTTGGTACTCCTCTTAACTCTGGCGCTGTTACGACCAAGACCAAGGCCAAGACCTGTTGTAGTGATTGCCGCGATTCTAAAAATGTACGTTGTATTGGGACTGAGCCCTGAGATATTTGTCTCTTCCAGATTAGATCTCGATGTGTTTACGACACGTTCCCTGTTTGAATGTTGCTCCTTGTAAAAAATGCTATAGCCAAGAATTTCACCTTGAATTGAAGCCGGCGACTTCCATTTAAGAGTAACCATCTTGGGCCTCACTGCGATCACCTCTACTTCTTTTGGAGGACCGGTTTGTGACCTAATGCTCTCTAAAGAAGACCAAGGAATGGAAGGTTTGCTAGAGTTTGTTACAGTGCTGGTCACAGACAAAAGGGCAGCAGCTTGAATATTGCCAGCTGAATTAGATGCAAGGCACTGAAAAATGCCAGAATTTGATTCCATCACCCTCAGAATACGCAAGTTGTTTCCATTCACCACTTGAAGGTATAAGCTAGAGTTGGCGACATGATCACCGTTTTTAAGCCAATAGACTTTCGGCTCAGGCTTGGCATAAACTTTGCATTCGAGTTCAATGTCAGAATTAACACCTGCAATGATTGATGATGGATGTTTTACAAATCTTGGGGCAACATGAATGGATAGAGTTGCTTGTGTATCAACTGAATCCACACTGTTCCCTGCCCTGCACTGATAATGGCCTGCATCGGATTCCCTCATATTTGTAATTTGCAAAGCTCCAGTACCAACTTTCTCATACCGACTGTCTAGATCAGCCATAACAACTTTAATGCCATCTTTCAGCCAATCGATCCATGGTCTTGGATTACCGTTGGCTGCACAGTCAAGAGTTATAATGTCACCTTCAAACCCAACTGTTTAATTTGGTTCAGCAATAAACTCAGGGCTCATTTTCCTTGACGAACCCTCAAGATCTTGTGAAACAGTGAGGAAAGCCTTTTCACTTAGTCGATAAGATGTTACATTGATAGCTCCCGATATCTGATACTTGGACTTCGTCAATTTCCAACGAGCCCGAAGGCAGGACGATCATCCTCGTTTCATCTAAAACTAGTGGAAGTTGATCTTTTATCCATGTCACGGTCGGCTGTGGTTTGCTGTTGCTGTGACAGGCGAAATGAGCCGTCTGTTTTGGATAAACATTCAAACTCTGAGGCTGTTTATCTAATGAAGGCAATTTGGCAAATGTAACTGTGGCAGTACGACTGACTATTTTACCAACCGAAATGACACTTAGGTCCACAAGAATGTCGACTTCTCGGACTTGGAAAAAGTGACCCATTTAGTATCGAGATTACGGGGCCCAGCCTTAAACGTTTGTCAGGGGTTGACTCCGACCGCGAACAATTACAAAGTTATCTGGGATGCTTTATTCGACCGTTTTAATGACAAAAGGTCTTTAGCAAACGGATATTTAGAACAGGTTTTTAATTCCAAACCTTTACGTATGGAGCCTCGGGAAGGATTAACTTCGGTTTTGGACAATTTCTGTACCCCCATTGCAGCTCTCCAGCAAATCGACCTGGAGGACGTGGCAGATTTTATTTTTCTTAATCGAGGCCTGTCCATTGTGGATCCGTGGACTAGGCGTTCGTTCGAAGAGGCGTACCGTTCAGAAGATGTTCCTACATACAAGGAGTTCGTACGATTTCTCCAAAAACAAATAAAATCTATGCCATTCGATTCGCGAATAGAGACGAAAACCCATACAGTCCACTTGATCAGACATATATATATATATATATGTATTTTTATCCTTGTATTTATTGCAACATATTTATTTTAATCTAAACCGAATTAAACTAGTTCAGAAATTCATGAATTTTAATCAAAATTATTAAATTATGATGGCTAGAGATTGGTTTGAAAGAAAATTGACAGAAAAACACAGAAAATCATTTATTGACAGATTAAAACGACTAACAATTTACTACCTGGTTTTGATCTTAATGCAAGAACAAAACCAGTGGAAAATTGTTAATTACTATTACCATTTTATTTTATTTATATTTTTTGTTTATTTTTTTAATAGTCTTAGTTATAAGTCTAAGACTGGTTTTGATTTTCAAAATTTAGTACAAATACGTCAAACGTTAGATTGATTGCAACATATTTATTTTAATGTAAACCGAATTAAACTAGTCCAGAAATTCATGAGTTTTAATAAATGATTATTTGAAGATCGTGAGATGCGGTCTGGTGTGACGTAGGTTTTAGAAAAACATTTTCTTTATCGTTGAACGTCGTTTCGATCTTTATTGAGATCATCTTCAGGGCTCAAAGTGTCATTCTTGTGTGCCGTGTTGAGAGTGCCGTCAAATAATCATTAACTAACGGTCACTAAACACCACACAGTTTTAATAAAACACAATTTTATTAAATTATGATGGTTTGAAAAAAATTCACCAAAACACCGGAAAATCATTTATTGACATATAGAGACTTATCCACGATTAGCCTTACTTACTTCCTCTTTATACATAACTCCAAATAGCCTTATAATGACTAATTATCAACCGGTCCGTTTTGTTTCGCCAATTCTAGTAAATGTTCAACAAAGATTTCACGAACATTAATTAACATATAAATTATATTATACATTAGACGTTATTCTTGATCGTTGACACAAAGTAGTTTGGTTGTCTTAATTTTGGTTGGCTTCCCTCGATGTTTAGGTGAATTGGGGAAGTCCGGAGCGTTCGAACGTACCAACACTTCAGCAAAACTGAAATACTAGCTCATTTCTTGAAGCTCAAGTCCTCACACAAGGCAAGACATACTTTAGACAGCGGTTTGACCAAAACGCCCAGTCAGCCAACCATACCCCAATTTAAAAGTGCATCACTTCTTTTCCAACAAACTTTTCGAATAAGCATTTGTACGAATGTGTTGTTTGTATTTCACAGACCTGATAGCTCAAAATAGGGTAAATCGGCGTAAGTGTATGAGAACAAGCTTATCTAAACGGTTCCTTTTTGGGTTCGAATTTAGGCAAATCGTGACAATAAGCTTCAACGTTTCCGCAGTTTGATATGTTCGCATAATGGTGAATCTTTGATACCAAAGCGGTGAAAATAGGGGTTGCAGATGGCGTCGCCTGTTCTTAGTCGACAAACTGAGAGATAGAATGCTTGTCACATCCAGTGTGTCGAAAACCATGGAACTGCGAATCCCTTCGCTTCTGTTAGATTTATGTAATTAATATTTTCCGTGCTCTTAGCTATTGTTTGGTCCATATTTTTTGTTTTTTAATACATATATGCATTTAGTGGTAGCTTTATTTCTCTAAGTTTTCTCCCCTAAACGTAGCTTCTTAAGCAAGCTCGTGCGTTATATTTATTCCCAGCATGACCCCGCAAAGTTTATCCTAGTCGCATAGCTCTTCGAGCGCTTTCTTTTTCGGCAGTCGATTTTTAGCATATATTAAGCTATTTGTTTTGTACATTTTTTGTTAGTACATATCCACAACGCTTTCAATCCGTTTACAATAGAGACACTTCTGCCATCTAGCGTTAATTTATTTTTCTTATTGTTTAAGTTTTTGAGTGTACTTTTTTACCTATCTGGATTGCTGTTGTGTTCTTTAAGAATTGAGCAGTTTTCTAGGTCTGATCTCCATACCCTATACCAAACAACCAACTTCGTCGTAAAGACCCATAGGCAGTATATCCCCCACTTACAAATCTTGTATCGTTTCTTGGAGGTATTTACAAATTTTGTAGGACCTGTATCCTTGAAATTTTTAATATTTACGTCCTGAAGTAATGTATCATATTCTACCCTATAAATGTCTAATTTTTAATTAACATTAATTTAGTTTAACACACAATGTACATTTAAAAAACCAGCAAACAATAGAAGAGTAGTTAGCGCCCAAAATTTCTGTCATTTTACTTGAGTATTTATTTTTTCCCCATTTTAAGGGGTTCTTCTCGGGTACCATTTTTAATACTATTGATCAGCAATATTTGTTTACAATATCCATCGGGCAATCTTACATTCCACCTGTAAAATGCACTTTTTGATATGTATGTAGTTAGCATTTAGAGTATGAATTTGGGAGCCCTATAATAGAACATTGACCCATAATCCAAAATTGCCTTAATAGTCACAGGATAAAATAAAAGTTAAATATTTGGATCATCTTCACATCAACATGGGTTAATGCTTTCAATAAATAAGCAGTGGGTCTTTAAACCAAACTCCAGGGTCATCACTTCATGATGAAATGACATGTTTCACAAAGGCTGAAACACTGATTGAGCCTGCTGTAAATTAACTAAAATAATATAATATATGTAATTATATGTAATAGTTGAAGTCAGTAAAGATCTCAACAACATAAAAAAATTGATACTTTTCTCTATAGACATTGCAGGTTTATGTTCAGCAAGGATCTCACAAACATGAAAAAAATTGACTATTACAAGTGCTGAAATTTTGTTTGAACCTGCTGTAAATTAATTAAAAATAAAATAATAAATGAAGATCTCATAAACATGAAAAGAACACTTGAAACTCCTCTACAGGACAGAGAAATTCACTCAACGCTGGGGATAGGTAGACTGAAATGATTGCTAACTACCAAATTACAGGTTCATCACTCTGCAAGCCCCATAGAAAAATCTATACGTACAAATATATATATATATATATATCCTAAAAATCTATATATACCTCTGCGTTTTGACTTATTCCACAGTCCCTTTGGGCTTCTAGGAGCTAGAATCAAACTTCAAGGTGAAAATCAGGTGTTTGTATGATTTTTTATGAGTTCCAGTTTTTATTTGTCCCCAACATCGGTGAGAAATTCTCACTCATGAGGGTTAATGCCAGGCCCAATAGAGCATGTATGATGACTATCTGAATGACGTTGGAATTGAGATCTTGGTATGGCCAGCTAGAAGTCCAGATTTGAATCCAATCGAACATTTGGGACCCAACTTAAGCAATGAGCACGACCCCCCAGGTCCTAACACCCTGTTGGGAGTGTTGGAAATGTTTGTTCTTTATGAATGAGAAATAATTCCTCAAGATTTTAACAAAAATTTTCCAAATGCCAGGCCTAAAGGGTTAAAAAAAAATTGTTTTACATTTTTATTTGTTTTTGAATTTTTTCTTCACTAAATATTTTTTTAAAATTAGGTACTAATTATTTTCTTTTTAAATGGTTTATTTTTACAACCTATTTTTGGTATTTAAAATATGAATAAACCAAAATACGATCAAATTTAATGGTGATGCTTTCATTTTGTCCATCAGGTATTTTAAATAATATTATTGCCATTATTGTTTTATATATTTTATTAGCTGTTATCTGCGAATTCGTTCAAGTGGGACTCTGTTTTAATGTACTTTCTAATGCAATGCAAGAGTATTAGTATACTCTGGGTGGGTTTGTATTCGTCTCGTTTCTCAAATTTTTCTCTTATATTTCACTTCGGCCTATGTATGGTAAAAAAAAACGTCCATATGATCCCCGTAGGGATGGAATATCGAAAAACCCTTTCTTAGCGACTATCCATGTCATTACAGGAATGCACTGTAGAAATTTCAGCTCTTCAGATCCAGTAGTTTGGTCTGTGCATTGTCCGTCAGTCAGTTATGGAACTTTATATATATATAGATAGATTATATGTTTTATTATTATCGCTATTATTTTATTTTACTGTTTAAAATTTATTTGTAAGATGTGTAGAGATTAGTGACCGTTAATCGATAGTTATTCAGATATCGTGAGATGCGGTTTATTTGTAAGATATGTACACGTAAAGGGGCTTAATGCCTTTCAAATAAATAAAAATTGTTTGAGGCCCGGAGGAGTTGCAAAAATAATTGCCGGGCCGCTCCGGGATTTGAACCCGGGACCTCCTGCACCCAAAGCAGGAATCATACCCCTAGACCAAGCGGCCTCCTGTCACGGGATGCGCCAAAACAAGTAATTTTCTGTAAAAGTAAAATTTCCTTTCTTATGATGCCAAGTGAAAGTTGGGAGTAGAGGTAGAAAAAAAGGCGGCCCCGCCTATTTTTCAAAAATTGTATAATGTTTTGAATATAAATGGGTTTTAAAAAATAATATTTTCAGTGGTTCTTTTGTTCTTTGTTTTGATTTAAACGAAGGTTTCTGTTGATCATTTATTTCGAAAATTTTTACGTCTTTTGTTGTGCTTAAGTTGGCAACGGGAATCGTTGTTATCATTTTAGCGTTTCCCCGTCTCATTATTTGATAAAGGCCAGAAGGGTAAAGATGGCGGCCGAGTACAATACAGTGCTAAGATGGACTGTTTTAATTGTTATTTTGAGTTGTGCCGACTCGGAATCGACGGATATCGAGTTGGACGTTAAAGCCCAGACACTTCACAGGATAGACAGCCTCAACATATTGCTCTACACGATACTTCTGACTGCCACAGTTCTTACGATATGGTTTTTCAAAAAGAGCAGATTGAGATTCCTACACGAAACCGGTCTCGCCGTCATTTACGGTATGTTATTACTGTATTTTCGCATTATCTCGACTCCAGAGTAGTCCAAGTGGAAATTTTGAGAATGGCCGCTTCCGTTTATAACTCCAATTAACGGCTGTCACATCGTATATCGGCCAGTTTCTTAACGTTTTTAATCCACGTCCATCACAATTTATCAAAGCATCAAGAATTACATTCAGAATTTTTGAAGACTCCCGTATTAAATTTATGTTTCAGCTGACATCTTTACAATCTAATTATACAACAATCTGATAGTAAACACGTAAACAACATTTCATCACTTTAAATCGCACAATTTCGTTAATATATTATGTTTATAAACTAACATTTTCTACAGTACGAAAGATTGTAATTATTAAATAATCTACATAACAATGAAAGTTTCCGTAACATGATATGATGATTCAAGAACGTTGTTAAACATCACACAAAAGAACAAAACATTGTAAACACAATACTGTCTAATGAATCACTTGTAACAAGACCATATTCATACATTTATAGAAGCCATTCAACCCAACTATTTCAGATGCACTCAAAATTGTACTAGATTCAGTAGAGTTGATGCTGGATGTTGGTTTGCGAGTTGGCAAACTCATGCTGAACCTGCATTGGGTTCGCTTTCCTTGAGGGTTTGAACTGTTCAACAAACCCACAAGAGAAGAAATACACAATGTCACAGTACTGGTTCAGCATAAAAAAAACATATCACCACAAAAATACAATTTGTTTATAACCAGGATTGTTGAAATATCACATAAAAGATATTATTTACATCATAACATATTTTATGACTAAATAACTTTATTTTACCTATATTGTAATATTTTCCTATCCAATTGAACATTGGTGGCAATTATCATTAAATTTACTAGGATGGCCTGTGGAAATTTTGCAAAAAACCTAAATGTACAGAAAATGAAAACATATTGTGACACATGAAGCTGACATTTGCATTAATTATGTGCAGTTAATTTTGTTTTGAACATAAATGCACATTGTGTACTGTTAGTTTGATCATTTCAATCAATTTAGTCCACCAATCCTCATTATTTAGGCTTGTCAGACATGTTTTGGCTTTGCGTTTTCTCATGGGTTTGTGGTCATACAAAAATATTGAGGATAGGCATATCGAAACCACCAAAATTATGATCTAATTTTTCAAGACCGGTTGTTCAAACACCACACAAATGAAACAAACCATTGTAAACTCATTACTGACAAATAATTCATTTGTAACAAGATCATGTTGTATTTTTCTAGACACAGTACAATCCAACTATTTCTGTTGCATTCAAAATTATTCAATAAGAAAAACATTAACTTATTACCACAAAAATAACAATTTATTTTGTACACAGGATTGTTCAAGTTCGTATTTCATCAGCCAACTTTATTAAAAATAAAAATTTATTTACTGTTAGGATTGTTGTATCTTCTTGGAAGGGGGCATTCTGGACATCCATTTGGTCCAGTTGAACCTCGATGACAATTTTCATTAAACTTACCTTGTTTGTCTTGTGGAAATATAAGACAAAAATTTAAAAAAAAAATTGTGGCACATCAAACTGACATTTTTATTACTCTGCAATAATATTGTTTTGTATGACAACAAATATTGCACACTGTAGTTTTGTCATTTCCTATCAGTTTGGTCTGCCTTTTCTCACTGTTTCGATCTGTCAGATGCGTTTTGGCTACTTGGCTGAATTTGTGGACATACTAAAATAGCAAGGATATTTATCCCAAAATTTTGGAAATGACTGGACTACCACCCCACAGGCCTTAAGGTGAAAATCCCTCACGATATTGTAAAGTGAAATGCATTGAATTTTATAAAACCAGAAACTTAACATACTTTTGTAGCAGGTGTTAGCATAACTATCCTTCACCTACTTTGAACTTTCCAACTGCCAATTTTATTTAAAAAAAAAATGGCAATAGTCATATTACATGAACACAGTCAATTGATTACTAACTAGTCTGATTGTTAAATCACACAAAAATTCTTAGCATTAAAACATATTCTCTGTATAATTACTAGATTACCATTGAAATCACTAACAGCACAGCACCATATTATCTAAATTTTAAATTACTAAGTTGAACTGTGGTAAATCATGTGGAAATCACACAAAAATTAACAAAACTATAACATAAAAACCTATTGTTCAAGGGATACTGCTAAACACAATTTTTTATTTTATTATCTTAAATTTTTTTGGTATATATTAAATTTTATAAATAAATACACAGTAGCTTAGTGGTGGAGCACCATAATCTGAAGTCGTGGGTTCAAGTCCCGCTCATGTCACAAAATTTTAATCTCAGCTTTCTTTGCATAAATCTTAATGTATACCAGAAAAATGCTAAACACATTTATAATTTTATACACACCATTCTGCACTACTATAATTTGTATATATTCAAACAGGATCAACTGAATTTCGACTTACTAAGCATGATGGTGGAATATCACATGAAAATAATCAAAAGTTGTAATGTAATTTTATAAAACTAGAACCTTTTCATACTTTTATAAAAGCTGCTATCAGCGTGATTAGAAAAAATGAAAATTTCATATGATACAAAACTGCAATTATTTGTCACTAGGATTATAATAGTATTCAGGACATCAAAACGTATTGTTTGCATAAAAATTATGTCATTACTGGCTGTTGAATTGATCACAAAGTTATATCACTCAAAAATTTAATTATGTGTTTAATTTAATTATGTGTATTTAATATCAAACATGTGAGTGTCATGGCAGGTATACACACAGTACTGAAAAAAGTTTTTATTTTTTTTATTTTTTTTAAACAAACTATATTCAAATTAGGGACAACTTGATTGGTCAATATACAATTTTGTGTGTAATTTTAACAACAGATATTGTAAGACATTCTATTTGCTTTTGTGAGTACTTTCTTCTTAGCTGACATTCTAATATATTGAGAGAACATTTTCATTGTTCATAAGATTACTCAACTTGGCTTTTATAAATTTTAACCTAAGAAAATAATTCCTGTCATACAGGAGGGTTTAACATCCAACTACCTATTGGGTACTGAAGGCGAGGGGCCAAACCACATTACTTTTTTCACATTATCAATTAAATTTCTATGGGCTGTGCTGGGATATGAACCCAGGGACTAGACATACTGTCCTACTAAGTATGTTGATATTGATTTACTCATTTTTGTTTTATTTTTGTAGTTTGATATGCTTATTCATCAAGTGGGATTTGAATAATCCAGTTATTACTCAAATTATCTCAATTCAGTGTGATAATCCAGAACCAAATGAAATATTAGTGCAATTCATTTAATCCCTGGATTTTTATATTACCCTTTTTTGTTTGTTTTATTTTAAATGTACCTTGTGGCTTATTAAACTAAATGGGAAAATAGAGGCTGATTACATCAACAAACCCCACAAAGTTAAAAATAGAATCATAATTAGTCTGGAATCTGGATTGTTCTTTATTGTTGTTATATAATCAATATAAAAACTTGATCAATTAAGAAATTGTTTTAATAATTCAAGTCGTGACATTTCAAAACAAACAAAAAGTAGTTATTTAAACAAACAAATAATGCTTGCAGATGTAAAAAATATCACAGGGAAATGTATTTGAATAATTTACTAAGTCATGTCTTTAACAATTACGATTGTCACTTTACCCTTAAAATATGAACAATTTATGTATTAATTGAATTATAAAACATAATAAAAAAAGAACAAAAATATTCTGTCCACTTTAAGACCCTTGCTAATAGGGAAAAATGCATTTTTTCTTTTTCATTTGCCAATTTGATTGTTGAAAGACTAAAGAATTTTTGTTAAAACGTTTTTCCCTTTACTTTAGAAAGTACCATTGAGCAAAGCTAACTCGATCAACAAACTAATGGTTTACCTTATTTTTTAACCTTTTAAATATTGAATAATGATCAAAAGATTGGCAATTAAAAAATATAGTTTAAAGCTGGTGTTTTTTTGTATGCGAGTCAATAAATCATTTGACAATCAACGTGGATTAAAATATAGTAAGAGTGGCAAAGTTATAAAAACAAGAGACTAGTACGTAAGAATTGGAAATTTGTGTAAATAATACAATTTGACGTTCGAATTTTTTTCCATTTGCCAAATATAGTTTTTTTTTCAACCTTACAACCAGTTTCTGTTGTATAATGAAGTAATACCATCTAATTTTAATAAACAAATAATTATAACAAGTTATATATTTTGTTTTCCTGTTCAATATTCATTTGTCTAAATTTATGTATTTCTACTTGCCAATAATTTTAAAATGAAACCATAAGTAGAAAATTTATGGGTATATGTGTATTGAAAGTTTTGTTGAAAAGTCACACCAAAATACAATTACATGCTTTCGATTAGCTATTCCCCATTTATTTTTAATACATCACCCAACCTTTTGGGGCATTTAGTTTCTACTAGAGTTCAACTTAAATACATTTTATATATATTTCCTTAAAAATTTATGGTATGTTTTGGCAAGAAATGATCAATATGTTGCATTCTGAAAAAGTAAAAACATTTCAAAGCGTGCAGTATCTTTTGTGAGGTACTAGTTGAATACTAACTACCTGACCTACTACTCCAGTATGATTATTTTATCTAATGCACTTTCAAGTTACATACAGCCTTGGAAATTTATTAGTCTATACAAGAATATATTTTTTTTTAATGGTGTATGATAAGACAGACCCTTCTATATGGATCTATCATTCGTAACATATACAGTTGAGGATAAACCATGTTCACTTTTAAAGATTACAGAAACAAATATCTGAATGAATCATTTAAACCATTTATATTTTTCAGTTTCTGTTATCTATTTTTCATGCTGAATGAAAACCTAAAAAATACTCATTTCTGACAGATAGCTGAACTGATAATTGATATCTGTTAAATTTTAAGATAAAACATGTCAAACTCTTATTTCCTCTTGAAGCAACAACCACTAGTAAAACAGAATCTGTAATAATAATAATTAATTTTAATAAACAAATCCTACTTTGGATGAATTGACATTTACATTCCTGTCTGTCAAATTTGAAAAACATTTACATGTATGATTTATTGAGTTGGTGAGTTAAGATTAAGCTGATATGCCAGTTTGATTTATTGATAATGAAATTTTTAAAGAAATTATATTTAAATAAGAATTAATTTAATGTTATTCATACTATGTAAGTGATTCCTGTTATACAGGTGGACTTAATGTCCAACTACCTGTTGGGTGTTGTGGGCAAGGGGTCAAACCTTTACAATGCATTTTTCATATTGTTATCAATAAAATTCCATGGGCCAGGATTTGAACACAGAACCACTATAACCACTAGTGTGGCAAATATGAGTCGGACGCACTAACCATTTCACCATTGCTGACCCCCACAATATAAATATTATTAAGTATTGAGGAGAGTGTGGTGGCCGAGCAGTTAGGGTGTCTGAATCTTATTTGGCATGCTAACAGTTCTATGTTCAAATCCACCACTCTAGAATTTTAGTTGGTAATAATATATAAAACAGTTTGACTCTCATCCTCGACTCCCAACTACAATTGAAAGTTAAGCCTTCCTAATGACAGAAAATACTTTAAAGTTGATCGTGGGTGTTGGTCTTCAAGTCGGTAAATATTGAACCAGCACTGGTTCACTTTCTTAGACTTTCTACAATTACTGGTTTTGATGTTACTTAAATACATTTTGGCTTTGTTCCTCCCTGAATATGGTACAAAGCTGAAACATGTTTGAATAACAACAAACTCTTTAATGTAGATGGACCCTATAAGTGTGGTATTGCTGGTTCAACATGGATTATTCTACATTATTGTTAAATACTAGTTTATTAATGAAATTGATTAATTATCAAAATTGATAATTGATTTATCATGTTACTCAAAAATATACAATTTCTTTACTAGTAATAAAGGTCTATGAGGTGACAAATGTATTCTAAATATACATAATATTATTATTTAGTTCTAGTACAATTTTTTGATATTATTTGATTTTTAAGCATTAATCTTTTGTCATTTCTGTCCATCTAAACATATTGAATTTCAATAAACAGAGTCTGAGTTTTAGTTAGTTTAACGTATTTATTGATTTTTAGGTCTTATAATGGGGTTCTTCATAAGGTTTGCTGCTGTTCAGACACCTGTATCTCATATGGGCGTTGTGGAGCAACCAGGGGGAAAATACAACCTTTCATTACCTCCAGATACCCTCTGGCTGCACTTCAGCAGCCAGGGGAGCACGCAGCAACTCAACAAAACCTATGCATACTCATTTCGTGGAGGCCTGGATAAAGTTTCAGGAAATGAAATTGACATCAAGGTTGTTAATGGGTCCAAAATAAATGTCCACCTTTTGATAATTTATTTGTAACTCTTTCTTTGATGCACAGGCTACTTTCGATCCTGAGATATTTTTTAATATCATTTTACCACCGATAATCTTCCACGCTGGCTATTCTTTGAAAAGGGTATTTTTTTATTTGTAAAACCTCTAGTTTTATGATGATTTTAATTATTAATGTATATAATTTGTTTATTAGAAATACTTTTTCCGAAATCTTGGTGCGATATTGACATATGCAGTTATTGGTACCTCTATATCAGCCTTTGTTGTAGGGTGCGTAATTTTTTTGCTAATTTCTTGGAAACTTTTTACAATTTTCTTGATGTGTATTTTTTTTAGCGTACTTATGTATGGTGTATTACCTTGGATAACTGACTTGAAATATTCCTTTCTTGATACCCTTTACTTTGGTGCAATAATTTCCCCAACTGATCCAGTTACAATTTTGGCAATTTTTAACGATATGAAAGTTGACGTTAATCTATATTCATTAGTATTTGGTGAAAGTGTTCTTAATGATGCAGTTGCAATTGTTCTCAGCAGGTAATTTTTAAATCTTTGTTTACTCCTTTTTTCCAAATGCTAGTTTCTCAATGTTAAAAAAAATTTCTATCTAGTTCAATACAGAACTATGAAAGACACTCCACAGAAGGAGGAGGAGTCTTTGAATCTGCCGCTTTCTTGCGGGCTGTTGGAGATTTCATTGGCATATTTTCATTTTCTTTGATCATAGGATCTTGCATGGGTTGTTTGACTGCACTTATATCCTTTTTATCTTAAATTAATATTTAATGAGATTTATTAATTATTTAATTTTAGTTTGGGTAATTTGGTAGTATTATTTTGTAATGAATGTCAATAAATTTGTCAATAAAATTCCTTAATAAATGATCACTTGACCAAGTTTACAAGGATAGGAGACTTCCCTCTGTTAGAAACTGCTCTTTTCGTCCTAATGTCATATGCTACTTTCCTTATTGCTGAAGCTGCTGACTTAACTGGTAAAATAAATATAAGTTAAAAAAAAGTAACTCTAAAGTTCTTTATTTTCAGGTATTGTCTCTGTGCTGTTTTGTGGCATATTTCAGGCTCATTATACCTACAACAATCTGACGAGGGAGTCAAGAAAAAGGACAAAACAACTTTTTGAACTCCTGAACTTTTTAGCTGAGAACTTTATCTTTTCCTATCTGGGAGTTTCAATGTTTACATTTCCAAAACATCGTTTTGATGCTGGTTTTATTATTGCTGGACTGGTATCCTTCCCACCAAACATTTGAACTAATAACTAAATTCTTTAAATGCATTTTTAAATTTTAAATGTGGATTATGGTTTCCTTAATGATTTAACAGTTTTGCGCAGCTTTCAGTAGGGCTACAAACATCTATCCACTATCATTTCTCCTCAATTTAGGTAGAAAGCCAAAAATTGCATCAAATTTCCAGCATATGTTGTTTTTTGCTGGTAAGTAATTTTTCCTGTATTAAAAACTGTGTTGAATATTTTTAACCAATTGTTAAACTCGCCAGGCTTAAGGGGTGCAATGTCTTTTGCCCTGGCTATAAGGAATACAGTGTCAGAGGCAAGGCAAGCAATGCTCACTACAACATCTTTGATAGTTATTTTCACAGTAATTGTGCAAGGTGGTGCTACCATGCAGCTCCTTTCTCTATTCAACATCCCGTAAGCATTATTAAAAAAAAAAAAAAATCAAATAGTAGTTTACAAAAAAAAGGTTTATTGTTCAGCGTTGGAGTTGAAGAAGAGATGGAGGCCCTACCATATGCCTGTGGAAGTCACAATGTAAGTTCAAAATGATTTCTACTTTTTAGAATAAATACCTATTTATGCATGTATGACTGCATGGTGAAATAAATGAAGTTAATAGTCCCAAAGCAATACTCATGGATTTGTCATTTTATAGTATTTTTGGATTTGGATTTGGATTTATATAGGCACAAATCCGCACATGAACATACATACAAACATATGTCGAGTTGAGCCTATTCACTTCTCGTAGTCCACCGGCAATTCCAACTTTTGCAATTTATATTAAACTGCTGACACCCACCACGGTTGTTGGCAGTCCGAGGGCAGACCTCAGTCTTATCCATCCAGCCTTCGAGGTTGAGCTCCTCCGAGGGGGGGGTCAACAGCTAGGTCAATTTAGGATCCAACGCGTGCACTTCCAAACCCATTCATATTCACGTTCTTACTTACATTCACTCCTTTTTATATACCAATCATCGAATTAGGAAGGTGAAGTACTCGATATTCCTCCATCACCCTTTACACATATTACACAACTGAACTGAGGGTACTCATATACTGCCATCAACCCTCTCATATATTCACACTAATAAACACATTCACTCATAACAAGCTAGATACAACTAAAAATTATTTATACAATAAACAACCTTGTTTCTTTCAAGAATCGTAACAGGGGACCCAAATTGCATATGGTTCTGAACGAAGTGGACGCACCCTTGCGATGCACAGCACACATCATACATTCATCAATCTTAAACCTGTCTGTAAAGACAATTTGAAAACTAGTGTACCCCAGTCTAAGCTCCAAGAACTTAGCTCGGTAAAGGTATGGCAGAGTAGACAACTTGGCTAACATGGCGAGATCGTCACAGATTTGCCGAAGTGTATTCCTAGAGGTTGCGTCTGGGACTGAAGTTGCTCGTATATTCTACTGTACAGGCATTTAAGGATTGCACCTGAAAGCAGATGGCTTGATTTGGCAAGGAACCCTTCCACAGAGCTGAGGGTGAGCTGGTCCCTCCGAAATTCACGCTGTAGCAGCTCGCAGCAAAGGCTGGCCAAAGGGCTTGTTCTGAACGTACCAGAGCCGCTCGAAGACCCTTGTAGTAAAGCTTATCAACCATCTGCATGCATGTTTTTTGGACTGAAGAATAGGACATGAAACCATAAAACAAGGTTGAGTATAGCAGCGAGTCAAACATTTTCAGGAGGGTTTCTCTGTGCACTGAAGTGATCGATGAACTTTAATAATGTTTATTTTCCTTCCATTTACCTCAACAGCGTCAATGTTTGGCTGCCATCTAAGCTTTTGATCAAATATGAGGCTGAGGAATCTCATCAACTCTATCGCAGCACCCACTTACACAGAGCTGCACAGGGCTGTGGGCCCTCCTCAGCCTGCAAAAGTGGACACACAAGTTGGAATTTGGTTTTCTTGGCTCTTCCAGCCACAAGGTTTATTGCAGACTGCATCACCCCTTTAACTCCTCTAGGTCTTTCCCTGAAAGGAAAAAGCAGAGGTTGTGTTCAGTAATTGTCTGATTGGCCAGGTGACACTAGCAGCAATACCGTTCACTGTGATCGAGAAAAGTGTAACATTTTTCACTGAACACTGAGGGACTCAATTCTCTTGCAAACAAAGTCCCTGGAGAGCATGAAACCCAATCTGACACAGAGTCTTTGGTTCCTCAAGAAAACCTCAAGGAACTGGGATAATTTGCCTCTAAATATGATATTCCAACATTTCTGAAGTATCGCATCTGTCCACATCACATTATGCTTTATTGAGGTCAAAGAATGCAACCAGAGCATGCTCTCTATTCAGAAACGTATCCTGAATATCTCTCTCAAGAAGGCAAGCATGATTGACTGCAGAATGATGTCTACAGATTCATACCTGATACTGGCCGTAAAACCCTTTTGCCTCAAGACACCAGGTCAAACGACCGTTTATTATGGACTCCTGGTGTTTTCTTAGACATGTTTTCTGGGAGATCGGCCAGTAATTTGTCGCTGGATTTGTGTCCCTGCCCACCATAGGGGCAGGAAGGACATGCCAATAGTCG
Source organism: Cimex lectularius (assembly GCF_000648675.2). Classification (NCBI taxonomy): domain Eukaryota; kingdom Metazoa; phylum Arthropoda; class Insecta; order Hemiptera; family Cimicidae; genus Cimex; species Cimex lectularius. The sequence goes on from NW_019393402.1 coordinate 59,649, forward strand.
GGGTAGGAACCCATAGCCCATAAGGTGTTAAAGTGTTGAATTCCAACATGCTATGCATTTCTTGTGGGATACTGTCACACCGGGGGCTTGAATTCTGGGTGCGCCCCAATACGACGTCCAATTCTCCAATCTTTAGAGGACGGTTATACACCTCTCTCTCACCATTATCAAAGTCAATCTGGATTCATTCTGCCTCAGTTTTCATTCTGTGAAAGCTATTGGTGCAAGCTGCGGAACTTGACATGGCTGCAAAGTGTCATGCCAATTCCCTAGCGACATCTGAAGCCTCGATTATGTTTCCGCACTCTGTATTAAGTACCAGCTATCAACGGAGTTCTAGTTCAGTCAGAGAGAGCCCTGATCTTTCACCAGGCTTCCTTAGTCGAAGTACGAGAGTTGATGCCTTCCACATATTTCGCTAGGGATTCCCTTTGGCTTGGGACAGTTTATTCCCCTGGCTCTTTTAACTTTGTACATAGTCAAATTATCCACCTTTGGGTGCCTTCTGAAGTGCTGAAAAGCCCACTTCAATGCTTGTGCTCAAGTGCAGTTCTCGCTCTACCACAATATGTGAGATCTACAGGTAGATGTGTTGACATCTCCTGTGAGGGTAGGAAAAGTCTATGACGTAGAGAAAAGAGGCCAATTCGCTCGCCTCAAGGCCCACATAGCTAGAACAACATGGTACATCTGCCTAACAACAGAACTCCTCAGGACTATGCTTGATGTGATCACAAAAGTGGAACCCATTCTACCATTGTTGCCAGGGAGGGCGAGACTATTGACAGGTCAATTGCGCTAATTCTTCCAGTGCTTAAATCAATATGTGTAGCAGCATGTTCATTCAGGGGGACCAGTCTTGAGTCTTGATTCTCCAATTAGGTCCCCAATTCCTGTGCCCCTAGCATCCGTAATCCCCACCAGGGCCATTGTGGGCATTAAAATTGCCCGACATTATTGGTGGGGTAGGCACCTCACCACCGTGTGTCAATTTCCGATTCTGCGGAGGAGCCTAGCTCTGTTACCCAAGTTTCTTTGGATGTCTGTAGCTCCTCCCTGGATGGTGATGCAATCAGAGGTGTCCCTTGAGAGAGCCCAGCTTCTGGTGGTCATGGGGGTTTGTACATCAGTTTTCCACCTACCAGTGATGTTTGAGAGGAGGGGAGGGGCACACCCCTCACTGCTCGCTTCTCTGAATGGCTACTGGCTTGGGAATATTGCCCAGATTTCAAGAGTGGGAGAGGGGGCCTTCTAGGGACAGTAACTCTAGGGTGTGTACTGTTCCAGTATTTATGACAGTGTGAGTATTTGGCACCACCAAACAGGCCTCCCACGACTGAGTACAATGAAATAAACATCAAAATACCTTTAATTCAGAGGTCTTTGGGAGGGATTTGATCCAACCACACCCTTTAGATTACTCCAGAGCTACTCAGCTCATGTAACAGCCCAGGAAGGCCACCCTGCCCAGCGAACCATCTGCCCAACCTGTTTGTCACCCTCAACACTGCCATGAGCTGAGTTCTAGGATGTGTAATGTTGATTTGCTTGTGGCTCTTTCTCTCTCTCTCCTCTCCCTCTCCTCTCTCTCTCTCTCTCTCTCTCTCTCTCTCTCTCCTGTGTGTGTGTGTGTGTGTGTGTACACAGTTTATCCTTATGTCTGGGAGGTCCTTTTATTGTTAAAAAGTAAAAAGTACCCTTCATTTTAATTGTTAAATTTAAATTTAAATTAAATGTAAAGAAATTCTTTTCTTTGACTCAGTTATAAAAAATATGAGTATTGTTTTCTTTAATATATTAAATATTGTTAGACAGTAGTTTAATAATTAAGTAATGTTTAGACTTTAAAAATGGTAGGTGAGCGTTGTTGCACTTGTAAGTGTTTAAGTCTTTAAAGTGTTTTCAGTAAAATGAGGAGCTATTAACTTTGTGAATGAGCTTGAGTCAATACATTATAGAAAAAAATAATTTCTCAAATTGTCAAACGAAACTTGCAAGTATTCAAGCCAACAAAGAGAAGCATAGCAATATCACTAATCAACAAATTCACCTGAAAATTTCATTTAAAATATTATTTCCCCACAAAATTTGTAGATTAGGAAGATAGAATTGAATCTGTAGTCGTTATACAATATATAAAATCATATTAATGTAATTTAATTATAAATCATTAAACACAATTTTTCATCGAAATCCAAAAGATTTTACTTTTCAAAAGTGTGGTGTTTTTTTACTAATGCAGTGTTTTTCTGAAATTCTCTATTGTCTAGTTATTTCTTATATATTCTGTTTAAAATTAAAAAATAAAATAATAAAAAGAATAATTAATTGAAAGAAGTAACTTGGTCAATGGACCACTAAAACTGAAATGGTTAAAAAAAAGTTATGGTTGGATACAAATATACGTCTTCACCATTACCAGTGAGGAGCTTGAAAGATTAAAAAAAAGGATTAACTTGAAATGAACAAATCATAAATTTATCAATTTGAAAATGTTTTTTCAATTATTTACATACTTTCCTCACTGTGTATGGTTCAGCAGACTCATCACTTTTAAAGGTGATTTTGAAAATTATCAATCCTTTTCTAAATTTTCTGCCAGTAAATGACACACTGAGGAATATTTGTTCACTACTGTAGATTGAAGTGCTTTCACAAGTTTAAAAAAATATTTTTTATTGCTATTACGATTGCTATTGCAAAAAGTCTTCTTTTACAAAAGATTTTCAAGTTAAATATTGATGGCTTGTAGATTTATTAAAATGACATTACAGTCCCCCGTTAAATATAAAGAAAAGCCTTTACAAGAAAATTAATTATTCTGATTCTCATGCATGTTGTATTTTTTTCTGTTTCTCCATCCCTTTAACTCTCCTCAACTGAAACTCCCAATCCACGTTGTAGCTGAATTATGAATCGACTGGAAATACAAATGCGGTATGTATAAAGTTTCGGAGTTTCATTATTTCATTGTTGTCCCTCAAGCCCCTTGACGTTGTCTGTCTTGATGACCAAAGCATGGATTGTCATATTTTTGTTGTTTTCCCATTATCTTGTAAAAAAGATTGAAACTATGCTACAATTTTACCTGTGTATTTTGATCTCTAATCAATGCTTAAAGTGTAATTAATCGTATTTAAAAAAATTTATATTATCATACAGTTCACAAAAGGGTATATTTGAAAATACTAAATTAATTCACAATGAATTCGCAGTCATCCTGGTCCGCCTATTCTTGCATTATTCAGGCGCATTTTAGCATTGCTGAAGAGAGAATATGTAGGTCAAGTATGAACAAACCTATGCCAAATTAACAACTTAAATATAAATAAAATAAACCGAAAATAACCATAAAATAAGAAATGTTCTTTCCATAAGTGTTAATGTCTGTGCCCTTAATTAGTTCAGTGCATGCATCCTGATAATTTTGCATAAGTACTGTAGGGTTTTTTTTATGATTTATATAATTTTTTAGCCAGCTAGCCACCAGCTTTGTTTCTTTGTGGCTTTCTCTGTCATTCCATTTTGTTTTTCAGGAAATTTCTGTTATATAATAATAATAAAATACAAAATAGACTCCACTGGCAAGATTGTTATAGCATCGTATTGCCATACTTCATTAAGTTGGTCTGACCCCTCGTCCATGACACTTAATACCATACTTAATCGTAGGTTTATTATGTTGTCAAGAATTGAAATGTATATGGTAGTGAATTATAAAGATAAAAAATTGTAAATTACATCTCAATATTTAAGTAAATTTAATAAATTATTAGCTCGTAAACATTAAAACATACACATAAACATTAGTAGTAATAATGGCCTTATGAGCTTGGATATTAGCCCGAGTATGATTCCTTAGAATCAATTCTTTTCAACAAAATATAAGTTCATGTACAGTAAATGTCAAACTGATTAAGCCACTGTTCTCTAACTTATTTACATATGCGGACTAGTAAAAAGAGAAAAAAAATGTTTGATATACTTTTACAAATATCATTTGATGACAGCTAGAAATAAAATACAGAGTATTTATTTTATTAATTTTTTTAAAAAGTATGTATGACAATAATTGTTACTACTTTTCTTTTTAATTACTGTTGTGTTGTTTCACAAGGAAAAATCTTGCAATGATTCATTCTGCTTCTTTGTATGGATTTTATTACTGAAATTGTTGAATAATGATACAGCTTCATAATATATATCCAGAGATATCCTTTGTCAAGTGATGTCCAAAATTTAAGCCACAATTAAATTTGATGTCCATATATAAAATGACATCACAAGACGATTTTCATCAGAACAGACATGCATGATCTCCTAAAAAATGTCTATTTTTTAAGGACAAAAATGAATTTTTTGTTCTTAACATGATTGAAGTTACTTCTTACAATTAATTAAGGTTTTTAGTTTAGATAAAAATGTTAATGGCATGAGTGGGATTCGAACCCACGATCTTCTGCTAGATACGCCGCTACTCTACCACTTGAGCTATCGTGACCTCGATCCACTGGGACACCAACTTCCCATCTCAACCCCACCTTTTGAATTTTCCCTCCTTTTTGCCATTTTTCTTATCGTGGGTTCGAATCCCGCTTATGCCATTAATTTTTTTATCTCAACTAAAAACCTTAATTAATTGTAAGATATTACTTGGTCAAGCGGACTTCAAAACTAGTGAATTTCTTCATACATTTTGCTTTCTTATTCTTTGGTGATCACATTTTATTTTGACATTTAAAATTTCCTAGATTTGTTCCTGTTTGGGGATGATATATTGTTTATTGAAAACTTGAGAAATAAGAATCTTATGATGATTTTGCATTTATTTTCATTAGCCTCTATCCTACATTCAACTCATAGATCCTGCATGGAATGGACATATTTATTGCTCAAGAAAATGACAGTATTAAAATATATATTCATAGTTGAGTCCACAGTGAGATAGAATAATAAGGTTGAAAGAAATCCGGTATTCCATGGTAGTTAATTTATTTAGAGATGGAAGTTGGGGTCATAAAGCCCATCTGTTGAATGTGGGAATGCGGAATGCTGAATATGGGCTGTATAGCCCAAAACATGCATCTCTAAATAAAGTAAACTTCCATGGAATACCTAGTTTTTATTAACTTTAACAATTAAAATATATAGTGAATGGCTAACTCATTTGTTATTATTTTTTTAACCATTTTTTGTCTGTACTTGTACTTTTCTTTATAGTATAGAGCATGAATGTGTGTATTTTAAATTCATGGAAAACATAATTTTAGTATCATTTTGGTTAATCTTCAGGAGGATGGTGCTACTAGTCCAAGGGGAAGTGGGGAAAAAGCTTGGCTGGCAAAGATTTGGGGTAATTTTGATACTAACTTCATGAAACCACTGTTGACCCATGCTAGACCAACACTGCTCGAGACGTTGCCTGTCTCACTGAACACAATAGCAAGATATTTGACTACGACACAACAAATGTCATACAGCGATGCGGTAATTATCTCTCATTTCCTTCTATCCACACACAGACTTTTTAAAAAATATATTTATTTTATTTTTGTACTTCAGGAACCTTACCGGTCAGAGTCTGATTCTGACCTTTGCATTCAAGAACCTGATGGTACGAGGGGAACGCAAAGGGTGAGTTTTCTGGTTTCTTTGTCTCTGTCTAGCATGATTTCGTCCAGTTGCCAGAAATATTTAAACATGTGGAAATCTTTAGTTTTTATTTCGCTTAGTAAACATTGCACATCCACACAGAGAACATAGATGCTTAAAGATTTATTATTTACTTTTAACTGTAGCAAATAGTTTCTTAAGCTTTTCACTAGTTATCGTAATAGTAAATCGTAAATAGTATTCTCTAGAAAAATTGCTTACATATTATTTTGTACCAAAATTTTAAGAAGTTTATGGCTAAAGGAGCTCTATTAATATATGGTACACTATACTTCAAATAAAGTTCAGCAAAAAGATTAACATGAAATATTAACCAACTATAAAAAAACAAAATTATGGTAATACAAATCTTATTATTATGATAAACTGAACTTTATTTCTTAACTTATTATTTTGATGAAACAGTTACTTTAGAAACTTAAAATTACAACAAAACATTATTAGTCAAAACCTCTGGTTAATCCCTAAAAATATATTGTTGATTTTATTTTTGTCGGCCGGGCTGGATTCCATATTTGTTGATTATTATTCAAGGAGTAGGCCAGGGAAGTGAAAGGTGAAACAAGATGTGCGAAGAAGCACTGAGGAAATTGCTTAGTCTTATAGAGAAAAGTACTGTTTTTAAGGTTTGATTATTATTGTAGGGGTTACACAGTGACCTATATAGGTCGCAGAGGAGAAAAGGTTTGAAATTCTTATTGACCCCATCCCCCCCCCAAAAAAAAATTGTTGTTTGACAATGTATTTATTTCCATCTTCATTGGTGTATAACATAGATTATTGCACTCCATAATTTTTGAGTATGTGATGAAGATCTTTATTTTTTATTTATGGTTTCAAGAGAGCCGAAACTTCAAGAAATACAATTTCAATCTGAAAACATTTTCTCTTTTTCTTCTCTTTCCAACTCCTAGTTTAATAATCAGCCATATATATTTGTAGTTTTATATTATTAATTTATATAGTTGCTAAATTTGGTAATTTTCATGGCACTACTGAAAGAATACATCTATGATAATGGAAAATATTCACACACAAAAAAATTCATTTATAGTTTTATTTGAAATTTGGTCGTTACTGATCAGTTTGGTCTGCCTATCCTTACTCAGTTGGTCTGGCAGATGCATTCAGTGTCGAAGATGGTGAAATGCTAAAAAATGTTTGAATAAATACATTTTTACATACTATCAAAATGATGTTCACAGTGGCAAACTCATTGAATCTGTATTTCTGCAGTAGGAATAATTAAAATCTCTAACACTAATAATCATTACAAATATCACTTATTTTCGCCATTTTGGTGTAGGGAATAAAAAATATATTTATTTGCAGTAAAAATAGGACCAATAAATAATGTCATCATCGAATTCAAATGCATACACGAATGAATAAAGTAAATTTAAAAGGAAGACGGGATTTCAAAATTCATTCACCTTAAAATATTTTAAATGTATGTGCTTAAATCATTAGGATGAAATTATAGCATTTCCTAATCTATTTGATCCTTTCCTAAATCAAATGAAACAATCTACAAACTAAATTTAGCCCTTTCCAAGTCAAATGTAACTCTTTACAACTCGAATGTTACCCATTTTATTTCAATTGTAACTGTTTCCATTTAAATTTACTAAACAGCTAACATAAATTAATTTTCGAAAAACACTGTTTTCTTATTGAACATGTGTTCCTTTTTACAATGAATTTTTTTTCTATCAGAAAGTTAAAAAAAATAAATAAATACATAAACTGAATTTAACAGTTTCTACATATATTTTGCTATCTTTGAATTTATAATTTAAAAAAAAACTAAAAAGAAACTGATGAAGTTCAGCTTAATATTTTTACTTTCTGAAAGAACAAAAAAATAGCTTTGTTCTTTATCCTTTTCCTTAATTTTTGTAAAAGGAATAATTATGTTTATTAAGAAAAACATTTTTTTCGAAGATTTGGGTTTGTATTTATATAGGCTCAAATCTGCACATGTCTGTATTCTGTGCTGAGTTGAGCCTATTCACTTCCCATGGTATACCAGCAATTCCAGATTTTTGCTATTTACTGCTGGCAGACTCGAGAATCACCCACCCCAGTTGTTGGCAGTCCTCAGTCTTATCTGTCAAGCCTCCGAGATTGGGCTCTGGGGGGGGGGGTCAATTTAGCACCCAGTGCATGCAGTTCCAAAAACCCATTCATACTTACATTCATTTGTACATATATTCTTTCCTATTTACATATTATCCATTCAGTTGGGTGGTGGAGTACTTGATGTTCCTCCATTACCCTTTACACATATTCATACATTCCTGCTAATAAATACATTCCCTCAGAACACAAGCTAGGTGTATAAAACTATTATTACTATATACAATAAAACAACCCTGTTTCCTCCAAGAATCGGAACAGGGAACAGCTGCTGTGCTCAAGCACAATTCTCAAATCGGGTGAAATTCCTGCATGCTATTGGTATGGAGCCAAGGAATTGCACCCTTCAATTAGGTGGGACACTTTGAGCAACCTTTCTCTGCATACTGGACACATACATGAGGTTTGGCCCAAAAGTAAATATCTGTGGAGAGGACAACCCTTCTTCTACGAGTCAGAATCCACACTGCTCTTGATACAAGAGAGCTTTTCTGTCAACCCGGCTCATTGATGCTGCCACATTCTTTAAATGTTTTTTTTATTGCATTCTTTACATCCGAGGGGCAATTATGGTGATTAAGTCCGGAGGTGGGAACTTAGCCGCCTCGTCCACCCTCCAGACCTTTGTCCAAGTACGCCAACAACAAGTACCATTTGCTGAGACGCTTCAGTTTGTGGTATCTCTCCAATAAAAGCACTATGAGAGGGTCAACAGAAAACCTGTCACGGACAACAATAACTGCCCTGAAGGAGTTGGTGCAGGCTAGGTCAGAATAGCCACCATCGTCTTGAATCACCCCAAGCACTTGCCAAATCGCATATAATTCTGCCATGTAATTCTCTTGCGTGGTAGGAGCGAATACAAAATGGACACACCCTCGCGATACAGGGCACAAGCCATACCTTTGTCAGTCTTAGACCTGTCTGTTAAGATGAGCCAAAAACCAGTGTACTTAGACCTAAGCTCCAAGAACTTAGTTTGGTAAAGGTACGGGTGGAGTAGTCTTGGCCATCCTAGAGGACCCAGAATGGAGTTGGCCGGTTGTCCCGCTTGAGGGCAGTTCCCAGTGAGTACTCCTTAAGGCCTCGCTGGAGAGTATTCTTAGAGGTTGCGTCTGAGTCTGAATTTGCTTGTATATTCTACTGTACTGGCATCTTTAAATTTTCTAAACAGCTAATGTAATTAATTTTCGAAAAACACTGTTTTTTCTTATTGAACGTAAGTGCACCCGAAATTGGATGTCCCGGTTTGGCAAGGAACCCTGCTACATAGTAGAGGGTGAGCTGTTCCCTCTGAAATTCGGGCGGCAGTACTCCCAGTACGTCGCCAGCACAGGCTGGTCAAAGGGCTTGTTCTGAATGAACAAGAGACCACTCAAAGACCTGATAGTAGAGCCTATCAATCATCTGCAGGCTTGTTTTTCAGGCTGAAAAATATGCCATGCAACCATAAAACAAGCTTGACCACAACAGTGAGTCAAATGTCTTCAGGAGGGTCTTCCTGTTTGCTCCCCACCTGACGTGACCGACGATTTCAATCAAACGTGAAGCCTAGGATCTTCACCAACTCTAGGTACCTTGTCGCAGCATCCCTCAGACAGAGATGCAGAGGGGTGTGAGCCCTCCTCAACCTGCAAAAGTGGATGCAACAGTTTTTGATGCAGAGAAAGCGAAACCGGTTTCCTCGGCTCTTCCATCCATAATGTTTATTGCTGGCTTTATAACCTCTCTAACCTCGTGAAAGGAAGCATAAGCTGTTGACATAAAATAATTGTCTAATTGGTCGATATTGTTCACTGCAATTGAGAAAATGCGTATCACTGAGAACCCTGACGGACTCTATTCTCTTGAACAAAGTCCCTGGAGAGAGCACAGACCCCAATCTGACAGGGAATCTTTGGTTCCTCCAGAAAGCCTCAAGAAACTGGGATAATATGCCTCTAAATCCAATATTCCTACATTTCCGAAATATCACATATCTCCATGTTGTATCATATGCTTTATCGAGGCCAAAGAATACAGCCAGAGAGTGCTCTCTATTCAGAAACGTATTCTGAATATCACTCTCAAGAAGGCAAGCATAATTGACTGCAGAACGATGCCTATGGATTCCCACCTGATACTGGCTGTAAAACGCTTTTGCCCCCAAGACTCCAGGTGGCTATGTGAATGAAGAATTCCAATAGGTTATGCTTCGCACCCTGGGGAAGGATTCACAGCATTTCATATGGGATACTGTTGCACCTGGGGCTTGAATTCATGGCGTACCCCAACAGGGCCTCCAATTTTCCAACTGTCAGGGGTTGGTTATACACCTCTCTCTCTCACTGCCATCAAAGTCAATACAGATTTGTTCTGTTTCGGTTTTCATTCTATGAAAGCTGTCAAAATAAACCACAGAACTTGGTAATGCTGCAAAGTGTTGTGCCAATTCACCAGCGACATCCAAAGCCTTGATTATGTTCCCATGTTTCGTACTCAGTTCAGTACTTCTTATGGAGTTCTAGTTCAGCCAGAGAGATGATCCTGCACCAGGCTTGCCCAATCAAAATATAAGAGTTGATGCCGTTCACGTACTTTGCTAGGGATTTCCTTTTGGCTTGGGACATTATCCCATAGTTGCTCACAATCTTGAAAAGAAACATGAGGATCTTTTTCCTCTGCACCTAGTTCGCGGGCTTAGCAGACATTTTGTTTTTCAAGGTGAGTTGCGACGCACTTCTGCTTACGAGTGAATGTGTGTTACACTCACAAGTTCTCTTATTTTCAGATTTTGTCCCATGCCCCAAGCACAATATATCACGCTTTGTCCCCATGATCTCACAAATGATGGGGTACAGTTCCTCTGAGTGGATGAGAGAGGTGAGAATGATCATTCAAGGGTTGAACAAATCGACCGCCTATCCTGACTACCTCACCTCGAGGGATAATTCTGAGATTGTGAGCCCACCTTTTCAGGCTGTGTAACACATCTCGGATCAAAACTGTTCATTCTCCACATGATATATTCAGGAGAGAAGTGGTCAGGCTCTCCCCTAATATTCAGGCAACGGGTGACCATGAGGCTTCCAGTGCACGTCCTTTTAGATTGCGCCTGCTCCACCCTAGAATTGCTACGTCTTCACTGAATGAGCAGGGCGTGATACCTCCTTTAGTTTGACCTCTGAAGATATCCTTACAGTGGCTGCCTCGAGAAAACAAGAAGTTGCAGGAATGGGAGGGGTTATAAGTGACACATCACCGTTCCTCACCCACTTCCCTGTGCCCATCCTTGGGACTCAGTAGATGTAGTCTACGCATCCTCACATGCTATATGCTTCCTGCTTTTGAATGATACCCCACATGCCTGTGAGGCGCTTATGTAGATCAACGCACACAGGAGCGGTGGATGAGCCCATCTTTGGCTTGGGACAGGGTATGCCTGCTCTTTTCACTTTATACATAATCAGATTATCTTCTATTGGGTGTCTCTGAAGCCCAAAACGCTCACCTCCATGTGCACTTGGGCACAGTCTTCATCTCACCAAGGCACATAAGGTCTAAATCACATGTCCGGGGGATTGAAAAACTTCTCAACGAGCCAGAGATCTCTGTTGACATTTCCTGTGAGAGTAGGACGTGGAGAAAAGTGGCCAGCAGCCTGCTTCAGGTTCCACCTAACTGGAACACAGTACGTTTACGGTTTATATGTTGAAATGGTGTTCATCACTGTAAGATAAAGGTCCCGGGTTCGAATCCATTGTCCCTCCATTCGAACCCGACATACTTACAAAAAAATAAATGCGCATTTTTTTTTTTCAAAAACATCAACACTTTAAGGGTTGATATGGCCTCTGCAACCCTTGTTTAAATAATTAAATAAACAAACAATAGGGGTGGCCACCTAGGTATTTTAAATTCACTCTACACTAAAAATAAGGATGTATTCCGTCAATCCAGAATATAACATTGGGCGACCAGTCCCATCATCATTTATGCCATTTGCTCCTACATCTTTGCCAATAAATACATGTACACGAAATTACAAGAAGCTTACATACACATATATACTGTATAAGTTATTGATGCAGTAACATTTTAAACATGTTTGAAATAAAACTAATTTATGCCGCTCATTTAAATTTTTTAAGAAGCGTTTAACCTTTAAAATGCACTCTGTTGGTCAAAATAGTCTTGTAGGATTTTTATATTATTAGTACATTTTTAAATAAATTATTTATTTCTTGTACTTTGACACTGATTGTCAGTGAAGCAGGTACAGTCTAAGACAGTTTAAAAGTTTTACATACATGTTAATTTTCAGTTTATGATTTGAGTTATTCAAAAATGAAATATGCACTGTCTATTTATCTTAGATTGTTTTACATTTAAATTATATTTTTATACTTATTTAAGAAAAAAAATTCTTGTATGTAGTTTGTCTTTTTTTAAACCAGCTTGAAAAATGATCTTTGGAATCATTCTTGTTGTTTTTAATGAGCAGTAATATTTATTAATGAGTAGTAATAAACAGGTATATAGAAACTTTATTTTTGTTCAATACATGTAAACTAGTAAGTTCTCTAATTTACCTTGTTTTTTTTTCTGTTAGCACTGCTATCAAGTGTTAAAAATATTTAGTGATGTAATCGCAGCTTTGTGCACTAGGCTTCAGTGTTGTATTATATTCTATAATAATTATTTAAGTGCTATGGAGTCTAAGAAAAAAGAATCTACTCTTTATGAATTTCTGAAAATAAAATTCAATAGTTTAGAATGTGAGAATAATTTGGACTTAATTTGTGCATGCTGCTCTCTTATGCCACACTTAAGGACGATGCTGTGTCTCACTTAAGCCCTGAGCACCAACACTTCATGTAACCCCTCTAAATATCGGTGACATCCTAGGTCAGTTGGAAAAAAATACACTTAATCTGCACGTTTATACCATTTATTAATATTTTATGTTTGAAATGTAAGAAAATTTATTTGTATTCCATTATCATACATGTACTCTTTGTGTATTTTGTTTTATTTATTTTAAAGCAAAAGAACTTCGATTTAGTAAAAAATATATTTGAAAGTTATATTTGAGTTAAACGCATGTTAACAGTTCAATTTTTTTATATTTCTATTCTTTTTTGTTTTATAGTTTGCAATGACCGAACTCAGTTTCAGACCATTAATCATGGATACGTAGAAACACTTAGAAGGAGTGTTAATTTTTAAAATAAAATAAACAATAAATACTTTTTAATATCAGTGTTTATTTATCTTGCTTATAAGGATTAGTTTTAATTGAAGTCATGTAGCCTGGAGTAATTGCTTGCGAATTTTTAAATGCGGCAGATATTGAATTTTAGTGAAAAAATATTTGACAATACTTGCGCATTATTTTTATTGTTTATATTTTTATTTTTATTTCAGAACCCAGTATCCATAGTTCCTGGACGTATAACACCAATTCCTCGCCTTGATGCATGATAAGCATGACATCCTATTAGATTGTCTAGTATAATTATGAGTCATTTGAATTTTGTTTTGGTGGGTATGGTGATACATATGTGAAATGTATCCTGTGACCAGTGAATTTTTTTCTGTGTGATATACCAATCAACCTGTGATTTTGATAAAAAATATAGTCGTACATTTTATGGGTAATGTGAATTTTAAACTAAAATAAGGTGCATGCAAAGTAAGATTATCTAAGTAGAAATTGTTATCCATTATTATTATTATTATTTTATTTTTTAATATAATTTTTTTTAACTTTCTACATTAATGTTGCTTATGTATTATTTTTGCTTAAAGTTGAGCCATGAAATGGCATGTGCTTTTGAAAGCCTGAATCAGCTTTGATTTCATTGTGTATTACATTTTTCTAGTCTTGTTATTTTATTATAATTGAAATCAACATTTTGGTTTTTTATGAGTATATTAATTCAATGCTTGAGAGTATTGAGGAAATTGAATTTGTTTTAAAATTCTGAGACAGTATAAAACCATGGTGAGAATTAATTTGTCAAAGAGAGGGTTCAGTTTTATAACATGAAAGTGATCCAACCAATGGTAGATTTTTATTATGGAGAATCATAAAATAAATTATACACAGCATTGTTGTATTAGTAGTCTAGTCTCTCTTATTATTTTTGTAGTTAACTGGATAAAACTTCAACTTAACGATTTTTGAAATTTGCCTTTCATTTTTTTCTTTTATTGTATTTTTTAACTACTGCTTTAATAATGTGGACCAAATTTTTGACATTGATGTTTCTTAAGCTACAAATTAATTATTTAAAAAAAATTGTTGCCTTAGAAATTTTAAAATTAAATAATTTTCATTTTGTTTTGCTAGGGAATTTTGAAAGACAAAAGTTACTGTTGTTGACAGTTGAAGTCAAGAGTTCAAATAATTATAAGTTTAGTCACTTTCATCAAAATGAATATGTTACATATAGTACATTATACAAAGCTATGTTATTTTTCTTTGTGATATTTGGAATATTTTCTATTTGTCAGAACCCTTTTTTCTTTGTGTATTTTAGAAGTTTATCTCTTTTATCACTTAACTATTTTCCTTACTATTTGTTGGGTTTTTTTTTCTGTTTGTTATTGATTTAATGTATATTTTTATATAAAATAGTAAAATGGAAAGTTGCTTTATTTTCACCTGCATGTCCTTGTGTATGGATGAATGTAAACATAAATGCAGTGTGTACAAATGATAATTATTTTAGTCACAGATTAAATTATTTTAAATACTTTGAAACATTTTAATAGTTTTGTAGTAGTAATATATATTGTTTATGGGCTGACAAATATTTATCATCCTGGCCCTCTGTGCAAAAACAGTAAATTTTTCTTTTTTTGCCATTGATTTTTCTCGTTTTCTTAACTTTCTTACTTTTTGTAGATACCTCATACAAATTACAATTAAAAAAACAAGAACACATACATTTATACAAATATTTTCTCATAACATTTCATTAATGTTCATTATTTTGTTTTGAACATCTTTCTTAAAACTGTGTTTCTGTTTGTGTACTTTGGAAATCTTTTTATTGTTAATTAGACTAATTTTACAATTATAGGTAAAAGAAAGGGATGTTAAAGATCCTTTTCTTAACAAACTATCAGCTAATTATCCTCATATTCAAACAAATTAATTCGTTAAATTAACAGTTTATACAACCCTGATGACGATATGATTTAAAGCTTGTCAATAAAATTATTTTCTTTTGTTACACAATTTTTTTTTACCCATCTATGATTTCATGTAAAATGTATGTTTTAATTATGTGCATTAGACTGGTTTTTATGTTACCTACATTGAATTGGATTATTGTAAGTGAAAAAGTTTTCTCAACGCAATTTATTTGGTCTCAGTTCTATATTTTTAGTTGTTATGTCACGAGAAATGTTCAATGATCCTCCCCAAAAGCAAAAAACTTCGTCCATTAACATATCCATATTACCACCTTCCTCAATAGATAATTTTCGTTTTTTAAATAATGTTTTCTTCAAATATTTCTGCATAAAGTGCACTGGTGAGAGTGTGAGACCCCAAAATTTGTTGTCGAACTTCAGCAGATTGATAGCAATATAAAAATATAGAACCAAATCAAAAAGGAATTCATTAATAATTTTTTCTTAGGCTGCTTTTAGAAGGTAGATAGTTCAAAGATTCGGCATTTATTTTACATTTGAATTTGTAGGGACTTCCTTCTTTAGCATTTAAATGTTCATCTTTGCTAATTCGTTAATCAAAATTTTCATTTAATGAAGTACAGAATTTTACTCAGGGGTGTGGAATCAAGGTCTACATTGCTTAATTATTATTTTCCTAGGTACCATAGCCTTTTCCTAGATATTGGAGGGCATTTGCATAGGATATGTTCTGTTGTTTCTGTCTCCTCTAGTCATAGTCGACACTTTTTTTTATATTTTTTTTTAAAGTGATATTTTGATTAATAATGTTCTGTAAAATAGACTCTTAGGATGGGTGTCAAGAAGGATATCCCTGTAGTAAATGATTTGGAACCACCAGAACTCAGCCAACTTGTCTGGTGGCCAGCAGGGACAAGAATTGCTCATGCTCTCATCCTGACAAGTTGACACAATTCAGCATTCGTCCTTCACCATTTGCCTAGTTGAGTCAACTGAGTTCACCATAGAAAGCGTTGACATTGCAAGTTTCAACGTGGAACAGTTCATTGAAGAAATTCGTATTTATCCCGCAATTAGAGACAAAATTAAAAGGAGATAATTTTGGATGGAAGTGTCTGTTTCCCAATTTTGTTACAACGAATGAACTCATACTTTTCTATGACTAGTTTTCCTCCTTTTTTGTACAATAAGTGCTCCTGCTTCCCACATTATACTGACATTGGGAAGAGAAGTTGATTCCACAAGTTAATTACGAATGTTCAAATTCAAATTAGATGTGAAACCAGCTAAGAAAAGCCTTCACAAGGCAACTAGTTGAGAGTCAATCAAACCGCCGCACTTGAAATTAGGAGGCATTAGGATTTTAAATTCCTTTCTATTGACTAGGATTTCCTCTGTGGGTTATTTTAGCGAGTAGTCTTTTTGCTTACCTCATACCTGATAACTTTCCCAGTATTTGTGGCATTCTTTAGTAACCCAAGACTCCAGTTCTTTTTTTAAAGTAGCTATAATTTATGCTATTATTGTTTAGGTCCCTTTTAGCTATTATGTCTGCTGCCTCTTTGCCTGAAATTCTCCCATGACATGTAATCCACCTTAATATTACGCTATTCGTATATCTCAATTTGGTTGGGATATTCAGACAGTTTCAAAATAATTTGGATTTAATTTGTCTATTTTAATCTGTCGGCTTTATTGTATTATTGTCACACCCTTGCAATGTGTGTTATTTATTTGATGTGCACGTTTCTATGGCTAACAATTTGGTATGAAAGATGGTTGTAGTGGATCAGATTTTTTTTATACATTATTACATTTTATTGCAGTTATGTTTTAATTTTTTTTTTAATTTGTGAGTTTCCATTTCCATTCCTATTTTATCTTGTTTACACCTACATTCCTTAATATAGTTGTTTTAATACAAAATTTGCATTTAAAATACATTCTATGATCAAAGTTTTAAATTATGGGGGGGGGTGAGAGAGCTGAAATTGTTTGTATGAACATTATATATTTTCATTTCAGACAGGCTCCAGGGACAGCGATGTGAGCATGATAAACACAAGGATCAGCCTGCCTGGGCTGGATGGCAAACCACTTTAAGTTACCACGCTTTATCATAATTTTATGACGAAAAATTTAAAAGCTAGTAAATACTTTGTTCTATGACGAGTAGTAGACAAACGAGGATAAATCAACTGTATAATTGTTTATTTAATTTTTTGGCTTTATGCTTATTTTATTGTAAGTTGTTTAGAAATTCGATTTTTTCCCTGAAAATGCTTTAAAAGTTTGTTAAATGTTTGTGTACTTTAACAATTGCTTCAAGGTTGGTTCATCCTCTTGTAAGTGTAATTTATTGTTGTGTTGCAAGTCTGCAAGAGAATATTGGAGTGTTGGTACTAACAAATTCATTAAGACTGAAAATGAAATGCTAAAATGAACAAAAACGCCATAATTATGGTTTTTAGATTTCAAGGATGTCAAGTTGTTTTCTATCTTGGTCCTATTAAACAAAAAGTGATTTTAATGTCTTGCAAAGCATTGTCAAATTAATCACAAGCAAATTTTATCACCATTTGCAAATTTATAAAAATATTCCTTAACATAAATTAATAATTTTTATTCTAGTCTACCTGTTCAAAACAGCTTGTCAAACCTTTATTGAATTTTTCATAGTCTATAGAAATTGTTACTTTCTATTAGATTTAGCAATTTAATTTACTAGTAAATCCCTAAAGAGCATGATTATTTATTGTGTTTATTATAAATATTGTTTGATATTGTATTTATTGTATTTGGTTGTGAAATAGATATTAATTAGCTTCCCAATTTTATGGAAAATATCATGGAACATATTCAAAGTCTTACATAAGTACAAATTGACTTTTCAAAAAATTTGACCACTTTATTTTCACTTTACACCTTAAGTGTTTCTTATCCATTTGTACTTTATTACTTGTATATATTGTTACTAATAAAAAAAGAACTAAACAAATACTTAAATATATTAACTAAAAGGTACATATTGTCACAAAAAATAAATCGAGCAGCCAACTAGTTTGATTTTATAACTTATGTTCATATTGTGATATTCATATATTGTTGAATTACTGCTTAGTTGGGCTGTGAAATTGAAGGAATTGTATGGAACAAACTGGTTATACACATTGAATAAAAATGATACAAATACAAATGAATTGATGTATTTATAATTTTTCAATTACAAATAATCCTCTGTTTGTTTATACTCCATATTTGGATTTTATTTCAGGAGTCACTTTGAATGCTCTTCCATGACCTGGGATGATCCAATCAGCTAATGCAATAACTTTTTTCCGGCTTTTCCTTTGTAATTCAGGGTCTTCACTCCCAGCCTCTATCCAAACTGATTCGTTAAACAGGTCATCTTCACTCTCGAATAAATCACCTGTTAAAATATTTGTTTTTCATGCATGTTTCTTAATAGGTGTAACTGAATTAACTCTCACCGGTCAGAGCCACTTTTCCGTCGAAAGAATCGACCAACAATGTGACACAGGACAGTGTATGGCCAGGAGTTGGTATTACAACCAGGCCTTCATCAAGTTCATAATTATTTCCTGTTATATTGACATGAAACAATTTTTTTGTTTTTTGTTAATAAGAGATTGGTGAATTGCAATGGATTATTGATTAACCTTGACTGAATGGCTCCTTAAAAAATCTAGTCCCTGATTGAATACAATGGCCTACAATTTGTTTAGCTTTCAGGAACAAGTTGTTGTTTCCGACATGGTCTGAATGGCCATGGGTGCAAACGACAAAATCTACATCATCTGGGTTGACATTGTGGTCCTTCAGTCCTGGTGAAAATCCATATTAACTGACAATGGATTACAATTTTATCCCGGTGCTTGGCTTACTCTGCAAAATATGGTCTTTATCCCAAGCAGTCATTGTGTCAACAATCACATTGTGCCGCCCAGTAACAAGCGTGCAAGAGCAGTTAGCATGAGAACCACCACCTTCAATTGGCCTGATGTACCCCTCACTTATTATGTGAATTTTGTATGGCATATCGTGCCTATAAAAACAAATAGAAATAATTTGTAACCTAAAAACAGATTTGAAAATATTTTAGAACACAATTTAAAGAAAATTTTTGTACATTTTTTATGTAGTATTTGCATACATTATTAAAAAAATTTATGATTAAAATTTATAAAATGCATCGATATTAATTGACCGAAGGTGTTAATTAAATGTGAATTTTTAATTTATCCTCATGTTATCTTGTTTTTCTGTTTCTGAAAATTTTGTTAAAATATACAAAATTGCCTGTACGTGTAAATGCATATTACAAATATTGGTATACATGTAATATATGTTTTTTATTCTCCTAATGAAAACACTGACACTATGGCTAGTGGTTACCTGGAGGACATTTTATGAGACACCAACAATACTCTGGCCCTCAATATGAGTTATTAAGGGATGAGAATATCTTGAGGCTGTCAACAAGGCCAATTTAAGGCAATGTGGCGTGCTCTCGGGATAAGAAAGGGGGTGGGCAGCAGGGTTATGGATCAAAAGCTTGGTGTGGAACTTTAGAAGGCAGGAATCAGATTAGTTTGTTTACAAAATGTAAGGAGCTTTCACAATTTGAATACTTTTAATTGGAAGAATGGTTGCACTAGATTGCTTGGTGGAACCCCACAGTTTCACTCCATATGTTCAGTAGTTGAAGTTGTGTTTTGTATAAGGTGGACTACGAGGGATGAAACACCAACATCTCTTCCTAGTAGTGATCCCTAGCAAACACTGCACTTCACAGGCTGAAGACTGAGTGGAGCTTGACTGGCCCTTCAAAAAGTCAGAAGGGGCTCTGGGGCATCCCTATCTGCAGGGAGGTATTCCAACTTAATCAAACCATCATTCCTCATTTCCTTCACACTTTTAGATGCACATTATCCTGCCATAAAAATCTTCCCCTCTGTCAAGCCAAGGTGCATAACTATTGGGAAGTCTAGCCTTATTAAAGAAACAATGGATACCAAGCAACTTCCGTTTTAAATAATGACTTCCCCTGTCATGTGAGGTTCAGACAGGGGACAAATCACCTAAAAATCAAAATTAAACAAAACTCCAGCTCCCTCAAAAACAAAACTGCAGCTTGGAGAAGACAAAAGAAGTTATTAAAAAACCCTCAAGCATATACTTATGGATATCTCAGAAGGGGTGGAATAGGCGGATGCTGCAGATGCCTTAAGGTACGATGTTGACGCTTAGAGAAATAAGCAAAGAGGAACCGCAGAAATTGCATTTTTTGAGGCTTGGGGGTCAAAAGCACAATAAATTTGATATTAAGGGTTTGAAGGTGTACAGGCTGACAACTGGCCAAGGCAGGAGCAGGCATCATGCATTTTGGGCCAGAACCGCAAATTGACACACCCAAAGCATACTAAAAGCAGAACTGAACATATGGATGGAGAAAAAAATGACTGCATTGGATGAATTCATCGGGTGAAATACAATCGGAAAATTACCGCCTCAAAAAATCAGAACAACGAGACAAAATCCTGCCAAATGTCACAAAGAAAAAGAACCATCGAAGCATGTCTTTTGAGAGCAAAGCATTGGCCCAGAAAGTACCATGAGGGTAGTGCACTTATCAAAGTTTCGAAATCAAGAAGGGTATCTTATACATAGATCTTTTAGGTAATAGTGGAAGAAAGGAAGACTGACCATCAGGGCCCTGAAGAAGGAAAGCATGAAAGTTTTGGCTCATGTTCAGATGGAAGAGAAAACTTAGAAGCCTTATTAAATTGACATTTCTAAAGAAAAACATTGTCATATGTGGTTTGTTGTCACACTTTTCTTCAGAACAGACTTTATGCTGAGAATGATTGTATATGATTAAACAGCTTGATAGCAATTCAGCTATTTGCAATTTCTTGGTAGCATGCGTTTCAAACCATTTGACATAAATTTCTTGTTTTACATTGTTTATTACTGCTAACAAAACGTTATTTAATGTACGATATATATACATCCTATATAAAATGGTGAAATAAAAAAGGAAGAAATACCTTTAAAGTTAATGGTATTTGTAGAAAGTCATAGGGTATTACATTACATTCTTTATGTAAGAGTTAGGGATATCAGCATCAAGCCAACAACGTTATCACTTTCTTATCTAACGTACACGTTCTAGAATCAAGATTGGGTTGGCACCACTGCGAACGTGAACCGCCATTTTCAACCTGCCATGTTAAGGAACAGCAAGAATAAGTAAGTGAATATTAATCTTATTTAATTTAGTGCATGTGGGATATTATTATTTAATTATTCTATTATTTATGCAAACGAACATAATTGTAAAAATATTATTTATTTTGTTTTACCATAATCTGTTATTATGGTGTAGTGTGTGAATCACTCTTATGCATTATATACAGTTGGTCAAAATAATATTGGAACACCTCTATTTTTTCTTAAATCTCGAAAACATTGATACTAAATTTATTTAAAAACCAAATCCAATTATTTTTTTTGTTATGCTAACAAAATATTAAATTGTACACAAAATTTTGCTTCAAAACACCTTTCTACTGTACCAGTACTGTTTCGACTCTTGAAATTCATATTCTTATTTATTATTTCTGAGTGAATCAAAATTCACTCAACTATTGCCACCAAAAACTGTGGTTGGTTTTTATATAAATTTAGTATCTGACAATTAACCTTTATATTTTTGAGAAGTAAGTAAAATGGAGTGTATCGGTGAAATAGAAACAAACCTTTTAAATTAAAATAATAATGCACTAAATTGATTAACTATAAATTTTAATTAACAACAAAAACCAATAACATGTGGTGGTATTCAATACGTAGAATTTGGATTTGGATTGTAATACGTACATACACTCATATGGTCAGTTGAACCTATTGGCTTTGCATAGCCCACAGGAAATGCTATTTGTCATTGAGAATAGTATCTTCCTTTGAGGATAAATGATAAAGATGGGAGGTCAGGGATGAAGCCATAAAGGTTAAAAAAAAAACTTGATTTCTAATGTTAAGCTTTCAGCTGCATTTGAGGAATATTGAGTAGAAGAAGGCATTAAATACAGCTGAAAGCTTGACACTAGAAAACAAGTTTTTTTAAAACCTTTATGGCTTCATTCCTGATCTCCCATCTTTATCATTTGCTGTTTATAGTAAATTGCCAGCAGACTCGAGAATCACGCACCCACCCCCGGGTGTTGGCAGTCCAGGGGCAGACCTCAGTCTTATTCAGTCTTACCCATCCAGTCACTGATGCTGAGCTCTTGAGGGGGGTGCTGTCAACAGACAGGTCAATTAAACACCCAACGCATGCAGTTCCAAACCCATTCATACTCACGTTCATTCTTAAATACATTCACTCCTATTTATATACCATTCATTCAATTAGGTTGATGGTGTTCTCAATATTCCTTCATCATCCTTTACAGGTATCTCACAACCAATCTAATTGAGGGTCGATGGGGTACACGATATTCCACCATCGACTTTCTCATACGTTCCAGCAAAAAAAAAGTCACTGATCACATTATTTCATGACACTTGCCCCCATCAGAGCTTTGTACTCAAATAATAGCTCGGAGTGGTGCTGAAGTGCTTGAAAACAAAATCCTCTCTACTGCATGCCAGGATATGCAAGAGAAGAGGGGAACAAAGAAGCAGATACTTTCTCATTCCCTATACTGTTCTCATATACCGCTGTAACAGTAATGTTCCATCAAGTTTTTAAAGTTAAAAGAAGTAATTCAAAGTAGTGAGGAGTTTTATTTCATTCCAAACTAGGAGCTCTCGGACGTTGTTCAATAATATCAGTTTCAGGACCACCAGGAGCAGGTGTTTGGTACCCAGTAGTTTGTATATTGGTGAATGAAGAAGATAATCTCACTGGTGCTCTAGATGTTTTGTATGTGCCTTCAGTGAACATCGGCGTTTCTGTTGTGTCTATGACACCCCATACCTCTAATTTCTTAATTTGAAACACACTATACTCAGCCAACGGCCAGTAATTGAGGAATGTCTCACAGGTTCTCGCAGTCCTTCCTAATCTGAGTGAATGATCAATAAATAAACCATAGCAATCTGCGTCTCCTCCCATAGCCTAGAGAATCAAATTTTATTAATAATCATGACTTTGTATATTTCAATTAAGGAGTACCAATCCATAAGTTGTCAAGAGTTGTATGTTCTCATTGTCTTCACTGGCAAAATATAAATATACATCTGGTCTCAGTTGAAAGAGGAATGAATCTTCATCACCTTTTGAGATTTAAGAATACAATTGAATCATTTATGTATTAAGATTTAAACTAACACTGAATCCAAATACTTACCATACCAATTTGAAGTCGCCTCCCATGGTTTTGATGCATGCCCTCCAAAAATATACCCTTGTTCGTCTTGCACAAATATGAATGTTGGTGCCATATCTTTGAGGGCATGCTGCATTTGATCAAACCCTCCCTGCCCATTAAAAAGTAGAGTCCATTTATCAGTATGACTGGTGGTTAATGAATTCAACAATACAACATATGATAGAGCCATATATATGGTGTTTTCCATACTTTTACACTGAAATTGAAATTATGATGCTATTTTCATATATCATGTGCTTTGATGCAAAACTTACAGGGGTCGGGAGCAATGTTTTACCAGGGGCAATCTTATATAAATTGTAAATTCCTTGAAACAACTGGCGGTTTATTATATTGAATAGTTTACACCGATATAGCCAAGATTCCACATATCCAGCAGTCACCTACAAAATGTTCTTTCAAAAATCTTGTTTTTTTTTAATCTGTCATTTTCAAGATTTTTTTTACTATATTGTTGTGAACTTCGCATGTGCTCAGCAAGCATTTGGCAACTTGCCTATTATCACCAGTGTAATTGGTGTAACCAAGTTGCAACCATTGGTTCATTTCAGGAAGATTGAAGAATAAAAGTAAATGCATGTAAGATCCAATTATGTCTGTGATATACTGAAAAAGTCAGTTTTTTAAACTAAATATATCATATAACCAATTACTGTATATAAGTGTTATTTTGATTGAAATTCAACACTGACTTCGATAAGATTGGCCATACAAGTTTCTTGTGGGTGGTCATCCGCACTCAAACAATTTGATATCATAATCACTGTCAATGCTCTAACTTGGTTTTTGGCCTCTACCAAGTTCCAATAAAGTTCGACATAAGATTTAAATGGCATTTCCCTTTTGTTTTTACCAAAAAGTGAATAAACTAGTCTTGAAAGTAATCTTGGTTCCATTTTCCTTTCCCAATTTGCCTGTAAAAATGAAATAGCTCATTAATGTTGGAATAACACTGAAATTTTCTCATCACAAATAATTTACAAACTTACAATAAGAAGTTCTCTCGGAACTTTTGTTTTTGACTTTGAATCACCTTTAAATCCCGCTAGACTTGTTCTCATCCTTTCCAATTGGGAGTGGCCTATGATATTTTGCGTCTTTGCTCGCTTTGCTTTTTCATCTCGTCTTCTTTGCTCAGCAATCGCCATCAACTGTTCCATTTCATTCCCACCAGTCTCTGGACAAGGCAGTTCAGCCACTGGTTCAGTTTCCAGTGATGATTTACCTTTCTTTCCTTTTTTCTTTTTTTCCTTCTTTTCCTTTTTCTTATCTTTTTTTTCATCTTTTTTCTCCTCTATCTTGTCATCTGGTACACCCCCTGGAATTGGTTCTTCTGCTTCATTACCTTTTGATTTCTTGTCTTTTTTTTCTTTCTTTGGTTTTTTCTCCTTTTTTGATTTTTTCTCCTTGCCTTTATCCTTTTTCTTACCCTATAAATGGTGAAATCAAAATTCATATATTGTGGTATGAAACAAGGGCAATGTTTGCAAAGTCATATTATGACTTCAAAATCTCCTCTTATAATACAGTTATATTTTATAGCAGGAAATTACTTCTTATTTTATAACAGGAAAAATCTACTTTCTTTCTCGAATAAAATAATAAAATTTTAATTTTAAGCATTAGTTTAAAATCTTTCAATACAATCAAATCACAAAGTAAACAACGCTTATACAGCTTAACTTTTGTATAAATCAATTTGGTCCCACTCAACTTGGTAATCTTTTATAATAATGAAATAAATATCTTGAATTAGCCAAAATATGGCGAGTTGCTGGAGAGAAATACACTAACTACAATGGCTAACATCAAAAGCACCCATGATATTGAGCTAACGACCTTCCACACAAATACAAAAAGCTATAACAAACTCATATCAGGAAGCCTGCCCTCAAACCTACAACAACAAGAAGAAAATTTGCTGGTGGAATGATAACCTGGCGGCACTAAGAAAGAAAACTCGCAAACTTTGGAATAAAGAGAAAAAACAAGGAATACTGAAGAATATAGTAAAACCCTAACAGAATACAATAGAGAGATTAAAAAGGCGAAACAGGAATCGTGGAGGAAATATTGCAAGGAAATTGAAAACATCACTGAGGCAAGTAGACTCCACAAAATCCTCGCCAAAGACCCTATAAACCCCATCGGAACACTAAAAAAACCAGATGGAAAACAGACACAAACCGGAAAGGAGACATTAGAAATCCTAATAAGCACACACTCTCCAGAATCCAAAACTATTGCCAAACTGGATATAAAGGAGAGTGCTGAACCCGACAAAGGCCACAAAGCCAGCAGGGAAGATTGGCAAATAGCTAAAACAGTAATCACCTATGATAAGATTGAATGGGCTATCGATAACTTTAGCCCAATCAAATCTCCAGGAACAGACGGGATATACCCAGTACTACTACAAAAGGGAAAAATAACACTAATCCCCCTACTTGTAAAAATATACAAACGTGCCTAGCAATGGGATACATCCCAAGCATATGGAGAACTGTAAAAGTAGTTTTCATTCCTAAAGCCGCTCGGAACAAATACACAGACGCAAAATCGTATAGACCGATTAGCCTACCATTCTTTCTACTCAAAACACTTGAAAGGCTAGTTGAAAAACATATAAGGGGCAGTTCTTTAAAAGAAAAACCCCTTCACAAATATCAACATGCTTATCAGAAAGGAAAATCATGTGAATCAGCACTACATCAATTGACGTTACAAATAGTGGATTCACTGAACAACCAAGAAATAGCATTGGGAACCTTCTTGGACATTGAAGGAGCATTTGACAACACTCCTTTCGAAGCAATGGTTACATCACTCAAACAGCGAGGAACAGACAAAACCTGCTGTAGATGGATAGAATCAATGCTAAAAAGCAGGAATGTGCAGGCCTCCATGTTCCACGAAAAAGTAGAAGCAATGGTGGCGAGGGGGTGTCCGCAAGGAGGAATATTCTCGCCTCTGCTGTGGAATGTGGAGTGGACAACCTCATATGCAAACTAAATGAAAGTGGAATTTACACCCAAGGCTATGCAGATAACATTGTCATACTAGTTAGGGAAAAATTCGATTCAACATTAAAAGAGCTCACCCAAAGAGCACTAAACCTGGTGGAACAATGGTGTTTAAAATGGGGACTTAAAATAAACCCCTCAAAAACTGCTTTAACCAAGAAAAGAAATATAGAAATACAAGGATTACGTTTCTATAACAAAATGCTGCTATTAAAAAATGAGGTCAAATATCTAGGAATAATCTTTGATAAGAAATTAACCTGGAATCCTCACCTGCAAAAAGCAAAAAGTAAAATATCAGCAGTAATAAGACCCAGAATAACCTATGGATTACTAATCTGGTGGAACAAAGTTCAACAAAAAGTAGCTACCCAAACATTAGGCAGCATACAAAGACTAGCCAACCTATGTTTCACAGGGGCAATGCAACCCCTACAAATGCATTAGAAACTTTGCTAAACCTACCTCCACTGGAAATATTTATACAAGGAGAGGCTAGGAAAAGCTCACTTAGGCTCCAGAAACAATTAAATTGGATGGGAACTAAACAATTCAGCATACAACCATAATCAACAAAATCAGACACCCATTATTAGAAATGGGAACTGATTATATGATCCTGGAAACAATCTTCACAACTTCCTATAAAGTCTCGATGGACTATAAAGGAGAGGAAGAACACAGGAGAGCATCAGATGCAGCATCAGATGCAGCATCAGATATAGCAACAGATCTCCACAACATGGGTATATACAGCGATGATCCCATTTGCAGATTATGTAATGAGGAGGAGGAAACAGCCACTCATATCATCTTCGAATGTGAAGCAACAGCTCAATGGAGGTTTAACCTACCTAACATACGGAAAAAACTTAGGGAATCAAATTGCAGCAGCAACAATCAATGACCTGATTTCTAAGAAGAAGGATTGAGTCTATTGACTGAACTAAGGAACTAGGAAGGTACAATAAGCCAGAAGGCTGCAGTGCCTGGGGAGTACAAACCCCGCTTCCTAGTATCCTTTTCTACCATACCATACCATAGCCAAAACTATAAAAAAGTTAATATATGTAACACCGACATTTACAAATACAATTTGGAGGACCAATTTGGTGAACTGTTCCTAAATTTTTTTTTTATGTTTATTATTAAAAGGTATACAACCACAAATGGGTCCAAAGCTGCGTTGATTCTATATGAGTTAATGAGATGAGCAACAAGAGGTAACGACGAGGGCTACCGTCACCTCCCTGAACTCAAAGCCATCTCACTCTTCTATTCTTTGTATGTCAGAATTTATTTATCAGTTCAGTTTCGGTAAGGGACAGAAACTGTCTTCTGATCTTAGATGAGGAATCTTTCAAAATTTCGGTCACATTATTCACTAGTCTATATTTGACTCTAAGGTCTTTGTAGGTTCATGAAGTCAGAATATGCCTAATGGAGATCACTTCATCACAAGTTGTGCATTCTGGGGGTGGCTCTCTAGTCTTGAGGTGAATGTGTGTCAGTCTTGTATGTCTTATCCTAAGCCTAGCCAATACAGAGTCCTCTTTCCGCAATGTTTGCATTGCCGTACCCCACTGTTCGACATCTCCCTTAATTTCTCTGAGTTTGTTTTCCTCAATGTTTCACCATTACAAATGCCAGAGGTCCCAAATTTTTCCTTTAATTAAAACTGCCAAATGTTCGCTAGGCACGTCCAGCACAGGAATACCCTTCGATGCACCACATTTCGCTGCTAGGTCAGCCTCTTTATTGCCTCTTGTACCTCAGTGACCTGGGATACTCAAAAAGATACTACTGATCTTGTGCAATCTTTTAAACTGACCCAACTAATACTACTTGTGAGTATATGGACACATTAGAATGATCAAGTGTCAACCAGTTTAACAAGTAATAATGATCAGTAATCTAATAATTTCAAGTCTTACAGATGCTGTTATGCATTTATTTCAAAGTATTTTTTTAATAAGATAGGACATGGCAACTGCTGAAAAACGTGTTCAGGTTTATAGACATTTTATCAATAGATCTTTATAATTTCCAACTCCAACTGAAATACCAAGCTAAAAAACCTCTTGAACATTTAGTTTTGAACAGGATAAATAATATAATTATAAGATGACATTGTCAAAATGTATCACAAGTTTAAAAAACTGTTTTTTCCAAAAGATATTACCATTTTGTCTTTTCACTTGCAGAATCTACGTCCTTTACTTAAGAGATTATAGAAGAGCCCAAATAAGCAGTTTTTGTTAATGAATTTAGTAAATATTACAATAATAAATTTTGTACTACCAAATAATTTAAAATGCACTAACTAGAGAATGTTTCTTAAGTATTGGCTTCCATATGTTCAAAAGGGATGTAAATTTTCCATAATAAGCTTCATTTGTGTACAAATATAGTACAGCTGTGCATCAGAATTTTACATGTATGTATGCATATACAATTTTTTTTTAATGATTGTTTGCAATTGAGAATGAGCTTGAGAACTGACTCAAAACTTGGTCAATATTGAAAGGATCTTTGTCTTGTTTTTAAGTCCACAGATTCCTTATATATAGTTGCATTTATCTCAGTAACAAAAATAAGAGCCAGAAATAAAATACAAATAATCTTTGCTGTTTTGGTCTGAAGCATTTCTGATTTTTGTACTTCTTTTGTTTTAAACATATTTAAAATGGTCAATTAATTAAGTATGTAGAAGCTGATAAAATAATTAAAAATTTAGTATATTTAAAATGGCTTTGTTTGAACTGAAGATGGCAAAATGTTGAAATGACAGACCAACCCAATATTTGGTATCAATCAAATTACAGTTTCATTTTTGCCCCAACTTGTAGTCCAACATCCACCCTCAACATGAAAATATTGATGGGGGTAGTTTAATTTTTTCCATTCAGAATAAAAAAAATGGATTGAAATTTATAGGGTTAGTGCTGGCTTTTTCTATGTCAGGACTAGGGAATTAAAATTATTTTCATTTTACCAACCCTATATTGTTAGATGTTATCACATAGACCCCCATTCCAAACTGACTTGGAGCTTTAAAATACTACTTTTGTAATGGGGTATTTCAACTGCGAGGTTATTTGAGCCATCGGAGTGCTGGTGTTAAAAAAAAAAAAATGTTTCTGGAATGGAAGGCCGGAATGGAATGGTATTTGTACCCAGACTCACCTTACAGTGGTGAGTGCCGTGTCAACCCCTAAACCATTGCGGCCACCAATGCCCCACTTTTATTTAACATTTATCTTTAAAATGTTTAATAAATTACTTTATAACATTCTCAAAGGGGTATATAATTATTGAAAAGCACTCCAATGAGCAAGGTAACAATATTTGTAAAGCGCAAAGGCTGCTTGTGAATGATACATTAAAACGGCTGACCACCAATTTTATTTTAATAATTAAAATAAATTAAATTTAATACAAATTCCATTAAAACCTTGAAAAAGTGCCACAAAATAGTGCATTTCATCATTGTACATCAAACTATTGAATGAGAAAGTTTAAAACCGTTATTTTTATTTACTCGATCAAATAAAAAGTTTTGATTTTATGATACTTGTTAATACTTTTGCTATTTGAAGAGCATATGCTTAATTTTAGTTTAGTTGATTTCAACTTTTAAGATTACAATTGAAATTTATAAAAAAAAGAATAATTTCTTAACAACATAATTATTCCTTGTTGGCTAATAAAGTTCTTGGTCTACTTAAAATTATAAGGTTTGATTAATAATAAGATAGTTTTAAAACAAAAACCTTTTATTAATAGTCACTACTACAAATTTATTTCTTGAAAATAAATTATAACAAAAAATAATAAAAAGTGAAGTTTCATTATTCCTTCTCGTTACTAAAAAAATAAAAAATATTATTAATATACAAAGTTCTTATTGTAATTTCATAAAATAGTTCTTACTTATCTGGTGGTAATAGATCTAGATCTACAGCGTAAGACTTCCGTCCAGCAATTTCCAGTAGAGAACGTGCAGTTAAATCTTTGTCGTGTGTATTTTCCCTTTCGCCCTATGTATTGATTACAAAAAATTGTGTTTATTAATATAAACTGGCCTTGAAAAATATTCCACAAAGGCTTACAAGTTCAGCTGGTGTAGGATCTGCCTTTCCAACTCCCCAAATTTCTAAATCTTGTATATCAAATTCCTTTATAACGGTATTAATCTTGTAATTCCTAAAAGTTGTGCACGTCTCGGATACCATACACTTTCCAAATTCAGAGGTAATGAAAAAGCCCCAATAACCAAACTGACCTCCCATAC
The DNA here is from genome assembly GCF_000648675.2 of Cimex lectularius. NCBI lineage: Eukaryota > Metazoa > Arthropoda > Insecta > Hemiptera > Cimicidae > Cimex > Cimex lectularius. The sequence continues at coordinate 90,344 of NW_019393402.1, forward strand.
CCTGCCATTAATATAAATGTTAATCTTTTTCAATTTGTTTGAAATGAAGATCAATCGGAGAAATTATTTGAGGGAGGATCAGGTAAATGGTCATCTTTGAGGAAAGCACCAATAATGTGCCGAGCTTTCGTCATATATTATAACATTTTCAGGGTAGTAATGGCCCAGATTAAAATCTTGAAAGTTGAAGTTAACAAGCATTCTTTACAGGCCCAGAATGGAAAATACATGTTTTAAATATAAAAGTGTGTAGATATTACAAAGTTTTTTATGGATCTTATCTGTAAAGAATATATGATATAATATATGATGAAAGCTCGGCATGGTTTTGGTGTTTTCTACATCCAATGACCATTTCTCTTATCCTCATTCAAGTTAATATTTTTATTTATTCAACTATTAATTAACAGTCCAAATAAACTAGTTAGTAACTAACTTACCAATCCGTTAGGTAAAGTACCTTGTCCTGTATTGAAATACTGAAAGTTTTTATTGTAATTTGTTGCTTCAAAAATTTCAATACTTGGTCTTAATTGAAAAATAAAGCTATAGTCATCACCTACAATTTTTTAAATGCACAGTATAAATCGAACTGGATGTTACATCGACGTAACTCACCATAGAAATCAGGACGAAAATTCCAACTTTCAGAAGCAAAACCACCAATTAAGAGACCATTTGTGCCTTTTACCAAAATTAATGTTGGCCCTTGTGCAGATATGCATTTGGATAGGGTTGCCCAACTGTTGCCATATGTCTTTGATGAATACAAAAGTCTCCATTTTTCTATAAAATTTTTTTGCAGCAGTAATGAAAAAAACAATACTTCTCCTGCTGTCATTATTGTCTTTTCACTATTATTTGTATTTACAATCTAAAGGTAAAAATAAGTACATTTAATAAAAGAACATTCCTTAATTTAGTTAATTCAAGGTAAATAATTCACCTACGGGTTCCGGTAATTTCAAGTCATTGGGGGTACTGATTTCAAATATCACATTGTAAACATAATTAGAGAGGTCCAGAAAGTGTGTACTTTTGTACAACCAAGAAGCAAGGCGTTGAACCTCAATCTAAATTAAATAAACATGTATTAAAAAAAAAAAAAAAAACCAACTAATGAGCAACATCTTATTGCCTAACTATACCTGGCTATGGGAAGTAAAATCATGTAGGAGATATTTTGTAAAGGTGTCTGTCATGCTAAATGCATCAACAGTGGACAATTGTAACCAATTTTGGTATAATTCATTTTTCTCCAGTAGTTTTACAACTGATTTGACCATTGCATATACATACTGAAACAAGGTTTTAATAAATTATTAGTTTTTATTAAGCACAATATTTTCATTATGATAATACTTAAACAAATAACAATTCATGTAATCAAAAAACAAAAACACAACATAATCATAAAAAGTTTTCTTGAAAAGCACATGGAGCTGGTGTAAGGGGAAATGACAAAAATATAAAGTACTAAGTAGTAAGTTTAAAATAAATTGGGCAAACATCTGACTTACGTGGATCATATCATAAGTTTTCATTACTTGAGGATTTTCAAAAAGTACAAATAAATGAGCAGCTTTTTCATCAGGAGGTCCCTCCACAATTTGATGGTAGAAACTAATAAATAAATCTACTGTTAACGCCTGCCTTGAAAAATGCATCATCAAGATGCTTAAGAGCTCTGTAGAGAGCTGCTCCTTCCATAAATCCTACAAATCAAATAATGAATTTTAATAATCTAATGTTAAAAGAAGAGATAATAAAATTGAAATATAATGGCAGGTATGTTGATAGAATTAGAAAGAATATGTCCTTGATTTACTATTATTCTTATTTCTGGGAGCACATTTTTTCACTTCTAATATTTTGAATTATTACAGTAGTTTAGCTTCCAAATGTACACTATTAAATTCTCTTTTCTTAACCATTTCATCAGAGATTCCTAACCTAATTCACCATAACATTTTTGTAAATTTATGTTCAGGTTCAGTAACATGTAAAGAAATGTGTAGCATTTGTTAAGATGCTACTCCTGTCCATTACAAATCAGACTTTCTATTTTGCTGGTACCCAACCACATTGAAAAGTAAATGCAACTTTATTGATGAATACATATGAATGTTTATTTATAAAATTAACAACAATATATGTTGATACAAATATGCAAAATTAACAAGTTTTTACAAAAGTATTTTTTAATATAGTTTATTACAATCTTAATTTTGAAGTTGAGTTTGTTGCATAAGCATTCAGTTTATTTACACTGATATCTTCAGTTTAAATGCATTTCATGCAATTCGACCAAAAATCATAAATAACTTATTCTGTATGACAAACTTAAATAATAAAAATTTGAATGGAATTATTTCTTTCTCCACATTTTTGACTGCGTGGATTAATATTTCTGCTTAAAAGAAATTTTATCAACGAGTAATTATATTATAAAAAAGGTAAATGTATTGATTACAAAAATGTTCATTACCTTAAAAACTGGAAGAACTTAGGTTCATAGTTTGGTTGTTTCCAATCATTTTGGTCTCGCTATCTTTGCTGTTTTGGTCTGTCAGGTTCAGCTTGTAGCCATCGTAAGTGGTGGATCTATAGTCAAACCAATACTACGAAGATGAACCAAAATGATTGGACATGACCAAAATATAAGTTCTTCCAATTTTTAACATAATTAATATTGGCGTAATGTGTAAATACATTTATTCTTGGCAAAAAAAAAATGGTTTTCAACAATCAGCCTTATGCATTTCGTTGAATTGCACTAAAGCATTCTCATGATTTTATAATAAATGAATCATACTATATTGACAAAATTTCTTATAAGTAAAAACAATAATCCAACTCAAGAAAGCAAGGACTAAGAAATAATTTTTCTTCAATTGTTATTATTTAAGGTTTGTTGTACAAAATAAGTTATTTAAGATTTATGGATAAAATAACTTTTATTTGCTATATCAAGAATAAAGGAATTTATTAGTTTGATTAGAGCAATGTTTATTATGTTAATAATTGGAAGAAGTTAAGTTTGTAGTTTGGTCAGTTTCGATCTTTACGGTTTGCCAGGCGAGGTCTTAAATAATCCATACAGACAAGAAAGCAAGGACGAAGAAATTTTATTCCAATTTTTATTATTTATAATTTGTTGTACAAAATAAGTTATTTAAGATTTATGAATGAACTACTGCTATTTGCTATACTGAGAATAAATGCATTTATTTAGCTTGATTACAAGAATGTTTATTATATTAAGAATTGGAAGAAGTAGTTTTGGTCGTTTCCAATCATTTTGGTCTATCTTCGATGTTTTTTTTTTGGGGGGGGGGGCGTTTCTGCTTCTACCTATCATCAATTGTCAAAGGTGGGACTGACCAAAACATCGAGGACACAGGCCAAAATAATTTGAAACGAACAAACTATAAACTTACGTTCTTCCAATTCTTACTATAAACTTATGTTCTTCCAATTCTTAAAAAAATAAACATTGTTGCAATCAAGCTAATAAAAACATTTATGCTCGATAAAGCAAATTGTTTTCAACGACTAGTTTTACAAACGATTAATATTATACGATTATCACTATGCATAACTCAAGAGAATATTCAAAATAGAATTTAAGTTGTTTACTTAGCCTTACTCCGATTGGTACACATTGGGCGGAAATACAGTTTATAAAAATTATACAAAAGAACTACTATTTTATGATTTATTAATATAAAAATACATATTATATTCTGAATAACTCTGTATTACCTCAAGTTTAGGCGCTGACAGGATTGTATTGGGATAGTGTATTTCATCGTCACATAACTTTGTCAGAATATTCTTGAACTTGACGTTTATCTTTATACTGCCTCTTCTCGAATTTGAATGTTTGCCCCCCATTTTCAGCGGTCAATCTGCAGTCAATAGTACTTCAAAACAGAGACCATCACCAACACCCCGATATCAATTAAGTTTCAATACGAAATGCAGCCAACAGACAAGATCAATTAAGAAACGTTTTGTCAGTTACTTATCTGCGAACGGAACGACCAGCTGTGGATTCTAGTGATCTAATTTTCGTAGTTGCCTTGCATGAATTCGATAATCACCTTTTGTGCCATTGTGACGACATTTTACGAGTGTTGAGTTTGGTTAGGTAAGGCATTTTAGTCTCGATGACTGATCTACACTGATCACTTTACTGAGTTTGTTTATTCTCCCTAGTTTTGACTTTTTATAACATTTTCAATGAGTCAAGGATTGATAGAATGCATTTCAGCTTGAACGACCAAGGGTTCTTCCCTAGTTAGTTTAATGGCTCGTGCCTTGGGCGTACATAGAATATACCTTATTTCGATCCTTCAATAGTTTTGGAGTAGTCTTTGTACCATATAATTGTATTTGAATATCTCTTCTCCTTTGTATCTGTTAAAACATTATATGATGTTGCAAAGGTTATTTCTGAGATCATATAACAAGTCCTCAATTCTAAAAATGGGTGTCTGATTTTATTTGTTATTGTTTTATGCCAAAAATACTCTAATGAGTTTTTCCTAGATTCTCCTTGTATGCATGTACCAAATATAGGTAGGTTTAATAATATTTTCAGACAGCTGATGGAGTTGTACTACTTTACACCCAGACCTTACCGGCTTTACCAATAAATGTAGAGAAAAGATCCAAAAAACCTTATCATTACAAACATCCTACGAAATCTTCCTAAAAAGCAATAATTTTCATTACCACCATTTATAATTCAGTTCTTAATATTACCTACATAGTAATTGTCAATTATAAAACCCATTCCCCAACCCTCAAAAATTTTAGCATCTCCTTATTTCACATCACTCCATCAGTTTGCAGTTGGCAAATCCTTGAAAAACTCCTGAGACACCTAAATCCCATCAGTTCGGGTCTGGCGATATCACTCTACCATTCATTAGTGCCGCAGCTTGGCAGGCATTATAGCATTCTCCCTTAAAGTACGAGTCGGGACATCATTCTCCCCCATCAACTATGTCAAAGCGGATGTTCCGCAAGGCAGTATCCTTGGCCTCATTTACTCTTTATTATACTCTACAGACATTCCTGTCAATCCCGGTACAGTACTCCTCACATATGCAGACGATACCTCCATCCTTCCAGCAAACCCAAGGACCCCACCCAGGGAGGGCTTCAGAAACCTCCAGACCATCTCTCCTTGGAAGGATGGTTCAAGATTCCTCGCAGTATCATCTTTCCTCCAGTCTACTAAAAATCTGTTCCTCTCCCAGCAGTCAATGCCGTCCGCTATTTGCGACTCTTCCTCGATAAAAGATTTAGTTGGAACACCCACACATTTCTCAAAAGAATGGGGCTGAACAGATGTAAAAACTACTCAAAAGACTACTTGACAACAGATCGAAAATCTCAGTACAAAACAAATTTACACATCATTTACTACAACCAATCTGGACGTACGGATAATTAATATTCCAATCTACAAAAAATTCAGCCACTTAAATTAAAGACATTAAATTAATACTCACTAGGAAGTTTTGGTATTGCAAACTTTTCTTTACAATTAATTCTCTTCTTCTGAAACAAAATACATTAGTTTTTTGTGCATATTCACTTGCTTATTCGAAAGTATACAAGCTTTATTTTATAATCTGTCTTTTTTGGTTAGTTTTGTGGCGGTCGTGTATTACTAATGAAAACTGTTCAAAAAACCTCATTGGGCTGGTCAATACATACTTCGGCTCAGCGAAAATGTTTTGGAGTTTTGATAGTGCAGTAGAGTCGCACAGTCGAACGTTATTTTCATATTCTCGAGCAATTGATTTGTCTTTTGTTTGACGACGTAGTACTAAATGAGATTGAGTTTCAAAGGAAAATCATTTTCCAACAGAGTGAAGCCAAAACTCGTTTCGGACTGATGTGAGTCAAGGTAGGTGGAATTTCACGGTGCTATATTTACCTTTGCATTGCATGGAATATGTGATTTGGATAAATTTAGTCATGTCGGTTTGTTGTATGTATGTTAATGTCTATTTATTTGTTATCGATAATTGAGTTATTCGTATTTATTTTATTTATGTAACTATTTATTTGTTTGTATAGTATACAAGGTATCTTTTTTAGATGGCCCGGCTGAATTTTCATAGTTTCCCGAAAAGTGATAATGTTCGACAGGAAGAAGTGATTAGCAATTTGATGAAGTTCGACAGGAAGAAGTGATTAGCAATTTGATGAAGTTCGACAGGAAGAAGTGATTAGCAATTTGATGAACCCTTTAGCTAAAAAATAATGGGTTTTTTAATCGGCTAGGCTTAGCAGAAAGACGAACGGTTTTTCGGGCCTCTGTGTCTCAATTAGGACGAATTTAGGAAATAAATATTTAATAGTGATTTTAGCTCCATTTTGAATCCAATTTTGAACCCAATTCTGATCCAAAAAAGAAGAAAAAATGAAAATGCACGTTTGAAGATTGACACACTATATATGTATCCTTCATTGCATTATTTTTAAAAATAAAACTAGAAATTTATAAAATGGCCGATCAAATCATCAATCCTCTTATAAAATTAAGTTTCAGTTGGGGGCTGCGTGAGAGACCCTTCTCTTTTTCACGATACCCTTCCTCCAAGAATATAGTAAAAACTATCGCATCTCGATCACCCACCCCCTTGCCATTCCCTTCTGTCTCTGATCGTTTAACTTTTTGAGAGAGGAATTCGGATTTTCGCGAAATACAGTAAAATATTTAGCTCTTCGTCGAAATTACGCTGCCGGTTTCTTGGTGATGGAACAGCAACTGATCCAACGAATGAATATTTTGTGGTTTTCTCTGGGGCGATCAGGAAATTTCTGGGAGTACTGCTCGACTGCACGACGCACAATACCAGCACTTTCAATAAAGCAGTCCTACATATGAACTCGGTGTTCATCAGAAAAATGTGCTCTTCAGTTCATTTTGAATGGAATATTTAATGTAATGAATAGGTATTATTGTAACCTATTCGTTACATTCAATATTCCATAATATATAATTCAATACTCAATTTTCCAATATTCTAATAAATTTACTTCCAGGAATTAAGATTTGCTCTCATAATGGGAGTTCAGTATAAAATTCAGTCGGGCCATCTAAAAAGGACACCCTGTATAGCGAATTATTAATAACTCACAAGTTATGTTAATCCGGGCTAGGGTCCTCTGAAGTATTTGCAAAGAGGACACATTAAGGATTCCAATTTAATCAAAGACAATGTTAAAAAAAACAACCCATTATCTTCCTCAAGCCCCACCTTTAGACAGGTAGGGCGTTAAGTTCAAAAGCTCCAGAACGAATATTTTAGTTAATTGGCGAGGTCCGCCGGTATAGGGTTTACTAAGTTTCTTAAGTTACTGCGTGGTAGGTTGGCAAAAGATATCTTCGCATTATATGGCTAGTTTCCCATTGACGAGGTCGGTTAACGGAAATTCGATATATTTATTTTTTATTTATGCCTTATCTTACAATATTAGCCTGACTACGAGTTCAGAGATTCCATAGTTTTTACTATATTCTTGGGGGAAGGATATGGTGAAAATGAGAAGGCGGCCTCTCACGTGGCCCCAACTGAAATTTAATTTTATAAGAGAATTGATGATTTGATCGGCCATTTTATAAATTTCTGGTTTTATTTTTAAAAATAATGTAATAAAGGTAATGTATAATAATATAAGATGTCAATCCTCAAACGTGAATTTTCATTTTTTTAAAACTTGGTTCACAATTGAGCAGTAAGCTTATAAAAATGGGGATTAAACATTTATTTCCTAAATTCGTCGTAATTGAGACACAGAGGCGCTTCGCGTTCTGAAGAACCATCCATCTTTCAGTTAGCTACTGCCTATTAAAAATCCCATTATTTTTAACTAAAGGGTTCATCAATTGCTAATCACTTCTTCCTGTTGAGCATTATCACTTTTTATTTGAAACGATGAAAAATATTGATTCTTTTCGTAACGTTATGAAACTTTCTTTATTATACGAAAGACGAGAAAAAAGTTTTAACCCAATATTTAGCTTCTGTAATTTGAAGATTCTTACCAAACAAACATGGATACCACCCAGTTTGCGATATTTTGATTTTTAAATTTCCTTGATAACAACATTACCTATCTATTTAGTTATCGATATTGTCAGTTTAATATGTATTGTACCTCGGTTTAATACAATGATACGAACATTTAAAAGGTTTGGTTAATTTTTCCATCTTGAAAACCACTGAGGTCAGTAAAGCAATAGGTCATATTCTCTTTTTGTAAAGAAACAATTTCTTCTTTTGTTTGCAGGGTTGCTTTGGTAGTAGGTGGCTACTTTGCCATTTAGGATCTTTTTATCTAAAAAGTATTCTCATAAAAAATGTCGAGGGAAGTGAATTGAATTTCATTGAACTAAGCAAAGGTTTTTATTTCCAACTAAGAAGCAACAATGTTTAAGGCGAGGAAGGGCAGATATTGATGATGATGACGGATACTAGGGGACGCATACTTTGTGCTCCCCAGACTGCATCTTTTTGGTTTATTGTGCCTTCGAACTTCCATAGTCCAGTGCAGTCGACTCAATCCTTCTTCTCAGAAGTATTACGTTATTGACGTTGTGGCTGCTACAATTTCATTTTTTTTTAACCATGGCTTCGTATTTCAAGATGATATGGGTAACTGTTTAGGGCAGATATTGGGATTCTGATTGATTTATCATCAAATTTTTAATTAGTTTAACACTTGTCAATAAAAGAGATTAAGTTAAAAAAATAAACAAATGGAAATAAAACATACAATAATTTTATTTTCATATAACTTTATTCACATCAATTTCAAATATAACATATAATTGATACATATATTGTAGATGCAAGGACATCTTGTAAACAACATTCAACAGTAATACTTGTAATCTATAAATGTATCGATAAGGGAATTTTTTTTGAGCTTATCCGGGCAACACTGTACAAATATTGTTCGTAATGTTATATCACAGGTTCATGACAATGTCATGGTAAACAAAGTTCTAAAGTTAATTAACTTGAATATAGAACTTTTTTCGAGAAAGGAAAATATCCACTTTAAAGATAAAAGCGGACTAGTTTCCAGTAGTTTCAAAATTCACAGCCAGCGTAAAATAAGCATTTGTTTCTATAACAAGTAACAAACTAAAAACGTTTTTGTTAAATTTATAAATTTTATATTTATTTTTTTAAACAATAAACCGTAAAACATTGAGGATGCAAGGTTTTAAAACAACATCATTAAAAATAAACTTACGGTCATTATATAATTTTTTTTCAATGAGATGTTCGTAATAATGTGATCTTTCGTTCAAATGACAATATTGAAATAAGCACTTGTATCATATTTCAATTTATTTTCATAAAAAAAACTATGTATAAAATCCAAAATACATCTAAGAGTCTTATGTAAAGTCTTTCATTTTTTAAGAAAATATATCATTTATTCGATTTCAAAATGTCATATAACAGTAAAAATAAAATTCTGCCATTTATGGAATTCCAATATCCGATCGGTCGCTTTTAAAAATTCTACGATTCGAAATAGAAATGCAACCTAACGTTGTTTTTTGAATACATGTAAGACACCGATAATATTCTAAATTACATAACTAAGTTTTCAACTACGCTATTTTTAAAAGTTTCACTTTAGGAAATAGAAATTTAAGATGAGTCGGCCTCTAATTACTAATAAAAATCAGACCCCAGCAGCAAACTCATTTTATTTGACTAATACAAAAACTACTTAGGTACGTAAACACAATTCAATTAGTACAATATACAAGAGAATATAATTAATACTAACACCTTTTAAATATAATAAATCTACGAACGTGTTAGCGGTTGTTAGATTTTACACTAAAATATTTTAAATGGTAAATGTTTTTACACGAGTTATTTCTGTCTCACAAGTTAGCACCAAAAAATAACTAAAAGCTGAATAGTTTTGTTTCTCAATCAAAGGCACTCTTTGAAATAAAATTTAAAAAAATATCCAACTCTTTTAGTATTATTGAGCATCATTTTACTAATTTGACTGTGGTGAAGATGTTAAACAGCGAGGCTTTAAATTAAATGGTAGGAGATTCTACAATACAACAGACGTGTTATTTTTCAACAGCAAAATATCAATTTATTGGATTTTAATAACTGGTTTTTAGTTTAGTTTAGATTAACTCGTTTTTAGTTAATAGTTCGATTAGATTAACTGTCAATAAAAATAAGTATAATGCTAATGGTTAGAAAATGTTATGCACTTATTTTACCGTTTGTTTTATATTGGATTTAAGTTTTATCTATTTAGGCCAAACAATGAATAATTAAACAACAATTGAACTTTGTAATGACTTCATAGTCATGCCCTAAACCTCCGTACGCCTTGTGAAACTGTCGCTAATATCATTATTTTTCTGCATAGACCATAGCGATTCTTGTCAGCTGCATGGTGATGTGTATATATTTCAATTCCTATGCGACTTTCCTTAAAAGTCGAAGTAAGGGGGAAACTGTTCAAATATGCCATGAATAGAAATGATTTTTTTAAAATAGTAAATCCTTATATCAAAGCATTTCCCTGCCCGACGAATATTTCCTTTGGGACTGAATGAGCAGTGGTTTTCGTTTTGAAAATATAATGAATACGTAAAAATAAATTGAGTGAAGTTTAAAAGTCGAGTAAACTTTATTATCTTTCAAAATTTTTAACGTTATCAGTTTACTGAATGTACAATTGATGCGTGTTAAAGATAACATCATTTACAAAGCATTTCTTTTAAATCTTTTATAGTTAACTAATTTTTTCCCGGAGGTACATGTACCTCAGGCAAAGTTGAACGTGTTATCAGAACAAAGAATATAAGCGGACCCATCGATGACTATATGAACTAAATGATAATATGTTCATAGTTAATCTATTCACTAGCAATTAACCAATACCAAATTTTTGCATCTTATAACAGTTACAGAACATATTAGTCTGTACACTGTTTTTATTAATTATCCTATATTGTCCAATTGTCCCTATCACTTCATATTAATAATTTTTATTAAACATTTTATATTTTTTAATTAGAATGTATGTTTTTTGACATGAATCAATAGCATTTAAATTAAACACTAATTAATACTGATGGGGACTGGGGTAGCCGGTGTTAGAGCGTCTGGCTCTCGGTTCGTAGAGTCGTGGTTTCCATTAAAAATATGGAAGTGTAGAATTTTAATTAATAGTATTGGAGTCTTTTTTTAATCCGACTGTATATTTAGTGGAATTAAAATCCATAATAACCCGCCAAATGTTAAAGATTACTGAATGATGATGCAGCATACAAACATTTTATGATCATTTTGTTAATGTATTATTATGTGTTAATGTATTATTTTTAATCTTGATATAAATAGAAAATTCGTATAGAGACACGGTTATGACTCCTGATTTTAGATCAAGGCCTGTGCAAATATTTACTATGACATACCACTATATTCTATATACTCTTAACTCTGCGGTTCGAGTGATGATTTTTATTTTAAAAGGTGGTGTTTTATTTGCGTTCGTTTAAACCAAATATCTGCCTATCGGTTTTCAAATTAATATGTCAACGTAGGAATCATTAATCTGCTATAAATAGAAGTAACGCGACTTTATAACTTTGTCAGTAAGAAATTCTATTATCATGAAAGTTACAATAAAGGTGTTATTACATATTTTGATGATTGAAGAAAACATTGGTATTGTCATATTTCAGTATAGTATCACAACATCTCAAACTGTGGCAAGCCTCTTTGTTCAAAACTTCAACAGAAAGAGTTGTTAACACAAATTACTTTCATAGTTATTTTGCCAGGCGATGAAACAGTGTTATTCTAATAAATTCAATGTATCCAACATAATTGAGGGTTAATTAAGGTTTTTAGTTGAGATAAAAGAATAGAATAATTGAGGGTGTTGTAACATGCTGCCACCTTGTTGTTGCCGGTAAATTACCGGGATGTTAGGCTTACGAATTTAGTTATCGGGTTGTCCGGAAAATAATGCAGGATTTTAAGTTTTCATTAAAAAAAATCTATATAAAATATTCTGTTTACGTTTACAGGATTACTCATTTGTATGAATGTCAACACTTATTAATCCTCTTCCAAATGATATTGTTTGTTTACCTCTGTAGCATTCCGCTACTTGGAAATAATTCAGTCATCCTTATAATGTCAAAGCGAGAATTTCGTACGATTTTCTTTTACGAGTTTAAACTCGGCCGAAGCGGAGCCCAAACGGCTAGAAACATTAACCAAGTCTGGGGCGAGGGTTGTGTTAATGAGTGCACTGTGCAAAGGTGGTTTAAAAAATTTCGGGAGGGAGATTTCAGCCTTGAAGATGAAGAAGGTCGTGGAAGGCCTTCCTCTCTTAATGATGATGTTCTGCGATCAGTGGTGGAAGAAAACCCCAAAACAACTGTTCGAGAACTTGCAGAGCAACTCAAAGTCAGTAAAACGACCGTCGCTGACCACCTCAAGGCGATTGGAAAAGTGAAAAAACTCGAAAATTGGGTTCCACACTCATTAAACGATCGCCAAAAAAATCAGCGCTTTGATGTTTGTGCATCACTTCTTTGTCGAAACAAAAATGACCCATTTCTGGCCAGAATTGTTACATGTGACGAAAAGTGGATTCTCTACGATAACACTAGACGTTCTGGACAGTGGCTCGACAAAGGAGAAGCTCCAATACATTTTCCAAAGCCCCCAACTCATCAAAAAAAGGTAATGGTTACGGTATGGTGGGCTTCATTTGGTTTAATACACTACAGCTTCTTAAATCCTGGCGAAACCATCAATGCTGAATCATACTGTAACCAAATTAATACCATGCATCAGAAATTGGCAGTAATGAAGCCCTCTTTGGTCAATCGGAAAGGGCCCATTTTGTTGCATGACAACGCTCGACCACATGTGTCACGTGTAACGTCACAAAAATTATTGGAGCTTGGCTATGAAACTTTGCCTCACCCACCCTACTCTCCGGACCTCTCGCCTACTGACTACCATTTTTTTAGACACCTGGACCACTACTTACAACACATAATATTCAAAAATCAAACGGAACTGGAAAATGCATTTATTGACTTTATCAATTCTAAAAATTCTGAATTCTACTCAGACGGAATTAATAAGTTACCAACACGTTGGGAGAAATGTATTGAGAGTATGGGAAATTATTTTGATTAAAGAACATTGCTTTAAAGTAACTAGTTTCTTTTTTTTTGTTTAATACCAAAATCCTGCATTATTTTCCGGACAACCCAACAATAGTTTGTCTCTGAACAACGTCCGCAGGATCGCTTTTTTCTCCATTTCATGTTATTTCTCCAATTTTTTACGTCTTTTTGTTCGCGACGCTGTTCACTAGAACAGGCACTTCTCTCCATTTTGAAGGGTTGGATCGATTAAGATCGGGTGAGGACCAAGGGATCTGTTTTTATAGGCAGAGGGACCACGTCGAGCCAATCCTCATGCCTGAGGAAGACTGGCGTCTGGACGATTCCTCAATAAAGAAGAAAAGATAATCCTCGGAAAATTATCATGGTTTCTCATTTCTATCGCTTTTACGGCTGAAAACATCTTGGTTTGGTGTTATTGTACCTATGGCAAGTTTGGTGATAGATGTATTCTGAGGTAACTGTTTCAGGAAAATGTATTTACATGCGTGAATGTGTGTATAGCACAAGATGGTCAATGGTGGAATTCAAGTACCCATCGACTCTCAAATACACTAGGTACAGTATGTCTAGTGTTTATCATTGTGTACCATTTATTAAAGGGAGTCATTCAGTGGCTTCATATAGAGGGGAGTTGGAATGCCACCGAGTACGGTAGCGAATCTTTGAGTTCTGATTGGAGGCAACAGGGTTTCTGTGTGTGTTTTTTTAAAATGCAGTTTTATTATTATATCCATCATATTTCGTCGTCCAATTGAACAAATAACTTCTTTCAATTAATTAATCTTTATGTAAGGTATCGGTTGAAATAAAAAAGCCAGTGTCATGAGCGGGATTCGAACCCACGACCTTCGGCTAAATACGCCACTGCTCTACCACTTGAGCTATCGTGACTTCGATCCACTCGGATTTATTATTATATATGCAAAATGAATATATCATACAATTACCCTCCCCGCTAGATAAAGATTAACTAATCATAATTATAGAAATATCGTTTTCTAATAAATTGCACAGAAAAGTCAATGGGAATGGCGTTCCGATCGCTAGTTTATAGCTTGAATGGTTTAACAATATACTTGGCTAACATATGTTAACACGTACAATTTATATGTGCATTGGTAATTACGACAGATTTTTCGTTTGCTATGATCGTGTAATAAATAAACTTTCAAACTTAATGGGCCATTGGGGGATAATTTCATGTTACGTCAACTGCAATTCATTGTAATTGAAGTATCTTGTTATGCAGATACAGTTCCAATACACATTCACCTGATATTTGATAATTGCGAATACTCGAAAATTCTCTGTCAATCTTTAGGTTTTTATGCTAATATTTTAATTTCTGACAAAGCAAAAAACATAATTATGAAAATTCGAAATCTTCTACGTGAAAATTTATTTAATATTTAATTCACATTTTTATTATTACACTGTATCAGAGTATAAAGAGAAGGATTCCAATAATTAAAGTTCTATTGATTATTTAAAACTGCCATCTATCTTTTCTTTTTTTTTTGTAAAATAGAAATGTTTCCAAGGCACGTTTTTCCAATTTACCTGATTGAAGTAACAATACGAGTATTACTATTTGAAGGCCAGTGTACACATTTATTTAATGGAACAATTTGACAAACTATAGGTCTGTTAGAATGTCTAATAAATTTTGTTGAAGAATAGATAAATTAAGCTTTTAATTTGTTATTTATTTATTGTTTATTAACATTTTGGCTAAATTAATCTAAATGGAAACGTTATAATGAAATATATCTTCAATATAAATATGTTAATGTTATTTTATTTAAAGTGAATAACGAAACATTGCAAACAATGTCAACGGTAGAATTTAGTGGTAACAGATTATAAAGATTATCAAATAGGGCATGATAATGTTACAAATCTGTAAACTTCCCATGTTTTATTATTTTATAACATGTGTGGTACTTTATACGAAATTCCTTTTACTATGATGAACATTAGATATCTACCAACTTAAGTTTAATTAACGAATTTTACAATTGAAACACTGTTGGCTATGATAATGATTTGCCCCTGATAAAATTTGTTTTTCTTCAGAACGCGCTAATAATATTTGCTCATATTTTTGAAATTTGTTCTTAAAAAGTACTTAAAAAACACTCCGGCATGGCAGAGGAAAATATATAAAAATTGTATTTTTTACAGGCCCCTTGGCAATTGCCAATTTTTTTTTATTACACCTAGACCAAGCATCATTTCAGCTTTGTCATAACATCAATTGCGGTCCAGTTTTTCATTAATTCTGCAATTGAGCGGTATAAAAATTCTCATACTCACAGTATTGGTTCAAACAGTAGGATGAAATGGGCATGAGTAGGCGAATTTCTAGGTAATCTTTAGAATTTCACAATCTACCGGATGAACAAGTTTTTGCTAGTTTGCATAAACTCAAGAAAGCCGTGTAATATCAAAGGATAACAACGTCTTGACGTTTAACAATTTGTTCGATATTCTTGTGGGGAAATAATTAAACAAGATCGGAATTAAGCGTTTTATGAGGAAGATAACGAAGGATTTGATTGTCCTCAGTTCGTATCTCTGAAGTTTAATCTTCGTTTCAAATCCTTTGCATGTTAAACGGAGGGATTATCTCTAAAATTAAAATGAACTATTTATACTTGTCCCATTTGTAAATTAATAATAACAGCACTGTATTAACATTGAATATAAGAGTGTGATATTTGTCATTTGGCAAAACCTGCTTTCCAAGCAAATTGACCTAAGATGTGTTCATCATGAGGCAGGGTACTGTGTACGATTTTTTTACGAGATTCATTGTGTCTCCTTCTTCCTCGTTGAAGCTGGAATGCTTCTTTTCTTCCGAGTGTTCGGAGCAGGACTGAACTTCTGGCTCCTTTTTCCTGCCTTTTCTCTCTATCCTCAGTTGGGATTCTTGAAAGATCTCGATATCTTCTATACGGGAGATTTTCGGCGCGCCGTTCTGTTTTTCTTCCTTAGTCTTACAAAGGGGCAACCTCGGAGACGGCGGCGGGATGTGTATTCGATAGTCCATTTTCGGTACCTGAAACATCGATAGATTAGATTCATTTAAAAAAATCTTACCACGATTCTATTTTATTGCCTACTCGCAAGAGCTCCCGTTTCTCTGGGCTGAGATGGTAGTCCAAAGAGGTGGTGGAAGTTCTGGCGCTTTTCCGCTTAAAAGAGACAACCAAAGGCCTTCGGTTCAGGTCTACTCCATCGTAAGAGTTTCCGGAACTACAGGAATTGTTATTGTTGATGTTATGACTGCTCACACTGTGATTGTTCCTGATGGATCGGTGCGAGAGGACTGAGTAATTGAACCTGGGTCCAAGACCTCCTCCATTACTGCTACCTCCGCCTCCTTCAGATCTCAGAACTTCCCTTCCATTCAAACATCTTGTCAGAGTACTCTGTAATTAGATTTTTCCAATTAGTGAATTTGTTTTTACTGCAAGATAGAAAATTCTTGCCCTTAGTTGTAAATTTTGTTTATACTAATGTTAAGAACTACTGTCAAGTATCATTACATCACTAATTTCGTGGTCCGCTTGACCAATTAATATATTACAATTAATTTATTCCGATTACACATTTGAGAAATGGCAAAAAGGAGGGAAAATTCAAAAGGTGCGGTTGAGATGGGAAGTTGGTGTCCGAGTGGATCGAGGTCACGATAGCTCAAGTGGTAGAGCAGCGGCGTATCAAGCCGAAGATCGTGGGTTCGAATCCCGCTCGTGCCATTGACTTTTTTATCTCAACTGAAAACCTTAATTAATTGTTTATACTAATGTTAAGAACTGCTGTCTTCATGGTTTTGTATTTATTAAAACTTCTTTATTCCATTGAGCAACAATTCTTCTAGACGAATTGTAATTATTAAGACTTTTCCAAAATCGTTAGAAATAAAAAGACAGCAACGTTTATTACAAAACATTTTGGTTACCTTACTTTATCTATCAGTTCTTTTTTTTTAACGATTTTTATTAGCGTTCGCGTTAATGACGATAATATAAACGTGAATGATGTACAAAACAAAAGTATCTAAACAAATGGTAATATCATCTCTCTTGATGTTGTAATATGACTTGTTCATACTATCTATGCAAATCGACAAAAGAAAAAAATCACACCCAGGCTATTTAAATACAAAATAAAAACGTGTTATTAAAATAATACTTGGAAACATACCTTGAATGCCTCCCTGAATTTTAAGGACATAATGTTGTAAAGAAAGGGATTGACAGTGGTCGACAAGTAGTACAATAGGCCAGACATATACGTGATGAATTTGTAGAAGACGACCATTGTGGGCGAACTGTTTTCACCATACAGGGCGAATAGGCGTTGTGCTTGGAATGGTGCCCAGCATATGAAAAATGCCACGACGACGACGACTGTAACAATAAAATAGGGCATAAGTTGTTTAAAAGCAAAGTGCGCTGTAATGGATGCATTGCTTTTAACTTGCGGCTATAAAAGTGCTTTTTTATGCTTTCAGACAAGTCCATATCATGAAAAAACTTGTATTAAACTAACATTATTCCGTTATGATTTTCCTTATCTTATAAATAAAGTTTATGAAGTATGTTACTCTACGAGTATCACTTTTTATATCTTGGTTCTCTGT
Organism: Cimex lectularius; assembly: GCF_000648675.2. Lineage (NCBI taxonomy): Eukaryota > Metazoa > Arthropoda > Insecta > Hemiptera > Cimicidae > Cimex > Cimex lectularius. The sequence continues at coordinate 108,241 of NW_019393402.1, forward strand.
TATGTGAACCAATGATTATTATGGATTACTTGCGAATACACTTATTCAAAGCAGTTGGGAATATTGTAACAGACGAATATGACCAAATTGTTCCACCAATAACATTTAATCTTTCATTGCTAATTTACCCTGAATTGAGATGACGATGGATATATAAGAATAATTTATAACGAGTCTTTAAAAGTATTTAAATAAAGATAATACATTCTTTAAAGGAATATAGTATTACATGCAGGTGAATAATGCATGATTCATTAACAAAAAGACTTTATTAGCATAACCCGGAAAAATTCAACAGTTCATTACAACAAGATAAAAATAGCACTGAAACATAATAAAATAACTTAAGTAAAATTAACAAAAGACCAGAGGACATTTAATTAGTTTTATGGAGTATTGAGAATTGAAACTGTACATGAGATAAAGGCAAAAATAGCTTACAAAGCACTATCAATGGGCCACACAAATCGAGTTCTCCAGATGATGTCGATATTTAAAAAATTTATTATATTACGGCAAACGATCATCTAGACTACATAAACATACATATTCTTAAAGTGTACTAGTTATGTAGAACTCAAAACCTCACCCCGTGAATATTTTAACTCTTCGAAAAAGGTTTTTAGTTAGTAGATATTTGTTCAGATCTGACAAACTTAATTAACCACACTGAACATTTCTAGTCGTATTTTCTTTATTTTAGGGGGCGTCGGTGGCCGCAATGGTTTAGGCGTTGACACAGCGCTCATCACTGGAAAGTAAAGGTCCCGGGTTCGAATCCAGCGGACTTGCATTCGAACCCGATATACTTACAAATGGGCTTTTTTTCAAAAACACCGGCACCCTGAGGGTTTATATGACCTCTGCTGTTGCGAACCCTCGTAAAAATAATCTTTATTTAAATTACGACTTTTTTTGAAGAAAAAATGAAAAGGCTAGTCTAATTTGTGTTCTTGGATGCTCTGATGAGTGGGAATCAATTTATAAGTTAGATTTTTCTGGTGAGCACACATTTGAATGAACTGGACGACAGCCATTTTATCAAGTCTTGTCTTAATAACAACGAGCAATTTTAAAGGCGGAAGTATTGGGTTTTGAAATAGTAGCTTTTATTTTTTACAGATACTATAGCAGAATTGAATATGATTCCTTACCAAAAGTGTACTGAGCGGTTCCTAAGTTGTAAAGTTGTGTTATTGGGAGTTGAAGATAATGCAACAGGTCTTTCGCAAGTAAATTTCGTGAAAGTAAATTAGTCAATGAAGCCCGATTACGGGGCCGGCTTTAAATATCTTTTACATTCACGCAAAAGATTTTGTTATAAGTTTAAAGAAACTCCATAATTTTATTATAAAATTTATAAAGCGTTTACAAAATACCACAAACAAAAGATAAATCTATCAAATAAAATCCCTTCTGGTACAGATAGACTATAGTCGCGCAGGTCACGGCTACTTTAACTTTATCGGAATAGTGCAGGATGATGAGATGAGAATTAGGAGATCTATTCTAATGGAATGGATATTGGAAATTTTCAGTACCGGGATTTTTTCGTCGGTCATATACACTTCCCGTCAACAATATAATACCCTGAGATTTTTGGATTTTACAAAAACATCTGGTTTTACATAAATAAAAAAGTCCCACTCCTTCAATACATTCCCCTTTTAGCATTTCAAGGTTTGTAGGGTGATTTCTGAACCTTTCTTTTGAGATTGCTCTAAACTTGATCAATTGGGTGTTGGTGAAACTCTGAAATGGTGAAACTGAATTTTGCCTTGTGTACCCGAACATTATTATGCATAAGTAATTACTTAGAGCCGTAGACATTAAGACCAACATAAAAGGTACTTAATGACCTTGTAGGACCATTTCAACATATCGTAAAACATTCTAGCCTCCTTCTAGGTTGGAACTAATTCGGCACGTGTCTCTCAAGAAATGTCGCCCCACAACATCAAACCTTCTACAAATGACAATGTTTATACGTGTAGCACTGATTGCATTGTCCAAGTTTTCTCCAGAGTCTTAAATGGCCATTTGCACAGTTATGGGCAGCTAAGGTCGCGGTCGTTTCATTAGTGAATACGACTTTTTTCCATTCCTACATGTTCTACTATTGGCTTTTTAGCAAATTTTAGTATCCCTCTACCATGTTCTGTTGTGAAATAGAAGACCTTTCAAGGGCTTTCTTGATCTAAGGCAGTGGTTCCCAAACTTTTTTGACCCATGGACCTCTTTTTATAGTCAAAAATTGCCCACGGACCCCCAAGTGAAAAAGCCACACAAAAAACAACATAATATACAAATTAAAAAAAAAAACATCGTTTTGTTGAAGAAGTATTTTTGAAATTATAAATTATAAATATATATAAATTATAATATTAATTACTTTTGTTTAAACTAAAATATAAAAAAATTAATGACTTGGATGAACGTGATGAGATGTTAGGAGTGTATAATTTCTAATCGGTTTCTTTCTTTTGTGATGAGGTTCATATCGGCACTGAATCCACGTTCTACCAATAGAAAGACGGGAAAGCAGTCACCAACTTCTGTACAATATCCCATAATGCAGGATATAAAATTGGGATCTGTTTTTGTAACCAAAATTTGTGGTATCCTTGTTCTAACATTGGTTTATGTTCCACATTTGTGGATATTTCAATAAGCTGCTCTTGTATTAGTATGGATTCATTTGTATTTAGGATCTGAGTTTGTCCACGTGCAAAAGGGTTCAACACCAAATCGGGAATATCCAAATGAAGAATTTCTTCAAATCTTTGATTTAGGTCTGTATGAAGAGACGTTAAGTGTTGACCATAAGCAAGCAAATCTTCATCTTTAATTTGCAATTTCGAAAGATTTGGAAACTGAGAGCATTCTCCTCTTCCCAAGTTTTGTTTGTAAAGAAAAAGTTTTGCAACAAACGCAGATATTAAGCTTTTAGTTTTGATTAAATTTAATTGGTCACCTTGTAGTTTCAAATTAGTTTCGTTAAATTTGGCAAATAAATCGGACATTTAGGCTATGTCATTTTTTGAGTTAAATAAATTGTGTCCCAAATCATTGTCTTTGGTTTCCAGGAATTCCAACACTGAATCAAAAAGCGCATAATATCGATTTAAACATGCACTTTTAGATAACCAACGTACTTCTGTTTTATATTATATTATTTTATATTATTTATTTATATTATATTAAATTTTTATATTATTATTTATTTTATATTAAACCTTGCGCGGACTCCTTGACTGATAGGGGACCCCTGGGGGGACTTTGGGAACCACTGATCTAAGGTTTGACTCTGTCAGTCTCCTCCTGTACCTTCTAATGGTCCTTGAAAGTGACTAATAATGTCTAGTCGGTTAGCGGTGTAACGCAATGATTTCCCTTAAACATGGAGAGTGATGATTCTGTTTCGTCGCGGCTTAAAAGTGACACAAGAAAGAATCTGTTACTCGAGACTAACGAAAGTTAAAATCTGACTACAAGGCACATGGAACCAAAAAAAAGTTGATCCTTCGTTTGTCGGTAAACAGTATTTAATAATGATATGAGTAATCCCAAATGTCTCTCATGTAAGAATAATATTACTAGAAATATAAACAAAACGTTGGTTAAGTTAAAAACCAAAAAAATAACGAAATTTTTAAGTGTAGTGATATTTTTGAAGGGAGACTAATTTTCGGACAATTTGGTATAGGAAATCTGGATGCGACGATGATTGCAATGTTTGGTTGAACCCCGAAATTGAACGTTCTTTGCTTAATGGGTTTTAGTATGATGTTGTTCATCAGTTGTGAAAGCGATTTCCAGGTTCTAATAAGGTCTATCTCCTCCGCTTCGACGGTACATATAGAAAAAATGGGATGCAAGCTTCATTTAAAAAATTTCCGAGCGGATCACATAATTTTTCAACTGAATGTATGAAATTCGGAAATTGAAGATGGCAACAAGTTTAAGACGCTTAAACGGCTTTGAGATTTTGCCAGATCATTTCTGGATCGTTTGTTAAAGTTGTCAGTCATTTTATGTGAAAATATATTGCACCTTTAAATCTCGGGTTGTTTCTTAAGGCGGAAAGATTATTATATTAACGTGACAGAATTGGATTTTATATACTATGTGTTCGTCCCTTCGAAACCGGGCTCTATCGGTAACAATGGCAGCTTATTCATGAGGTTTTAACACGGCCGCTTTCCTTGAAAGGGAATCGGGTTGTGTTCCAAATAGACGACACATTTACAATTGTAAAATTTACAAATAAAAAGCTTTTGGAAATGGCTGCAATCCGTTTTCTACTTTATTCAATTCTCTTTACTATCGAGTTCGTACACCACCTTAGGTTACGTCCTGGTACATCACATCTGTGAAAAAAACTCGGTGAAAATTACATTTGACTACGCTATCCTCGACGAAAATTGCAAACTATTTTTACTACCAGGTTTTTAGAAAAATATATATAAAATAAATTCCTTAATAAATTCGTCAATTTCACTGTTGCATAGAATTAAATCTTCTACTATCAGTAAGACTTTTTCACTGTTGGTATAAATAATTGATTATCCAAAATTAATATAATTTAATTACTAATTAAAAGCTATTATTATAATTAACTGAAATAAAAAAAAAATCAAAAAATTGATTGGTTTTAAATTGGTAAAATTATGATGTGATAAACGATAAATGGAACAATTTGCCACTCTTATACCTAAAACATGGTTACAAACAAGGCACCCACAAAAAGGTTGTATTTGAATAAAAAGAAAGTAGTAGTGCATTGCATTGCCCTTTGAACAGTAAACATAGTGCGGTTAATCCTATTTAGCATATCTATCCTGCTTGAACAGAGAGTACACATTTAACTTTTTACGTTTGTTTAGAATATTTCGTTTACTTTTCCTAGGTAAAGCCAATTTTTTCTTTTAGTTTACCTTTTTTAAATGATGTTTTTTAATTAATTTTTTGTTTTTTCTCTCTCACTGTGAGGCAAAAATTGAAGCCAAAAGCATAGATCCTGAACCACCAGGCCTAGATATTACATTTGTTAAAACAAAAGAAAAGTTGTGCAAAAAATATATAATATTTTTATTAAATTAATGTACAATATTTTTATATATATTATTAAAAATATATATCACTTGGTGAAAACGATCAAAATGAAAGCTTTAAAACTTCAATACGCTTTAAGTCTGTAGATGGTGAACAGCTTTGCTCCAATCTTTAGAAAAAGATTTTCCGAACTTATCAAATATGGCAAGTTTTGAGATAGAAAAGTCGTTGCAGGAGCCTCAATTCAGCATTTAAAAAACCCATAGGTTTGCTATTTGTTATTCTTTGAGCGGGATACTGTGTTTTCGGAAGCACGAATTTTTCAACGGAAATGTTTTTATCGTGTGGAAAATTTAATTTGGTTGTGAAATAAAGCTCAGATTTGCATTTTAATGACGCTAAAGTTGAGAAATAATACAAAAACTATGAATGACTATTCTCCCTCTTATAACAACGAATATAAAACATACAACAAAACTTAATCCAAAAAACCAAAAAATGCTATCAAACTAAGTAATTTTTAAAACATTTACATACAACAAAATATCAATGTTAAAATTAGAATGTAATTAATCATAAGATAATTTAATCAATTCATATGATTATTATTATTTATTAAATAGTACTTGGTCAATATAGTATCAAATTGCTTGGCTACAAGAAATCACATAAAAACCTAAGACAAATTTCGAATGCTAAATTTAAAAATAAAGGTAATGACTTCACTGGAGGTCTAATATTATGCGAAGGAATTTGTATAATGATCCATCAAGACATACTCCCTCACAGATAAGAACATGATGAAGTAGCTAGAAATCATGCACCAAAACCCATCATTATTTGTTCAATATACTCACCTTCCAATCAGAATACATTCGCTGATATACTCAAATATCTATTCAACCATCTGCCCCATCCGGAAATGTTCCTTGGGGATGTCAGTGTATAGTTGGGAGGAGAATACACAAACCAACATGGTTATTGTGTTGAAACATTCGTTGAACACTAGTAGTCTCAATATTTTAATCTCTGCAAGTCCCACATAGTTCTGTTCACGAATTGGAAAATGTTCCTTCATAGACCTCATTGTTGTCAGCCCCATTCTCTATCCACACTTCACAAGGCATGTTCTTGTAAACTCTCACTACACTATTTCCCTATAGTAATGGAATTGATAGAAGTATAGCAATTTCCTTACCCAAACGATGGCAGCTCAACAAACCTAGCTGTGACAAAATCGGTTAACCTAAGCGACATCAATTTGAATGATGATAACATTGACAATGTAATTGACTGCCTTAATAAATCAATAAATATTGTAGCCCATGAAGCCATACTAACAAAACTACTAAAACACACACTCGTTTCCCTGTCCCTTGGTGTCTCTCGATTATTAAGAGGCAGTTCAGAAACCCAAAGATAATTTAAAATCTCACGATATCTGAATAACTATCGATTAACATTCACTAATCTCTACACAATAGTCGTAAGCTTGTTAACGAATTTCCAATGAATACAATAAATAAAAAAAGAAGCTTTAACCCTATATTTCATAATTTAATAATGTTTGTTTATCACAAGAAAAATTTTTGTTGGCTTTTATAATTTGAATGAATTCGATAATGGCGCTCAGTTTATTTGCTAATATAAAATAACCACAATTTTACAAGTTGACATAATTTATATTGAAAAAAAAAACAACGATTGACGTTAATCAATTCTCCAATGAAGAAGTGATATATTAATAAAATGTAAACAGTAAGACAGACAATTAGTTCCGTTAAATTTCGTTTCGATATGTAAAACAACATAGCTTATAGATTTTTATTGTGAAGTTGCTGTTTTGACAAATTATTGCTATTTTTTCCGCTGACTGAACTGAAATGTTCGAATTATTTTAATGTCAACCTGTCATCAGTTGATGTAGGTAGGGAAAATATCGACGCTGTACTGTCATTAGGAATTCAGCAACCGAGAATTTTAATCCCACTTACTTATCGTCCCCTTGCTGACCGATTAACCGTTAAAGGTGTATCGAAAATAAAAACAAATTACAGTTTAGGACTAGGAGAAATTGTATGAATAATGAAAGAGTGAAAATTGCCTGCATTGTTGTAGATAATAGTGCAGATGATCACTGTTATGTATTGTTTTCTTCCTGAGATATTTCGCTTTGCCTACATCGTTAACTTACTTGTAGAAAAAAAAGGAAAAATTACGGGAAATAGTCAAAGCCTGTGAGAAATATTGTAAACGCTTTAATAAACAGTGTTGTAAAGTAATCCACCTTGCTTCATCAATAAAAACAAAATTAACGCCAACATCTGGTGTTCAACACAATTTCGGTTGAAACGTCAAAAGCACTTCCGCCCAAATAGCTATGTAACTTGATACAATAAAATCAATTACTACGTTTTTACTGTGGAAAATAGGATTAATTGAATATGATGTTTCGGGAAAACAGCACAATTACTTTTCACATTTCATAGGAATTTTTGTACTGATTTTTACTAAAGTCTAACCGTATAACCTAACCAAAGCTTCAATATGAATGTAGGCATATAGACGAATAGAAAAACTTGAACAAATATTATCTAGAAAAATTGCAGTATGAGTATTTTTACTGTAGGCGTTAACTGCAAGCCAAACATAAATAATTAACTTGGTAATAAATTATTAAACTGTATAATTACCTAACATTTTGACGACCCTGGTGGTTGATTTTGCATTGTTGTTCCTTCTCGAATCCCTTAGTCGATGACTGGCCTTCCTTCCCGACGATTTATGCAGCCTGACGCCGATTAGGACGTAAAGGACTGTGATTATCGACATTGGAAAGAAGAAAAAGAGAATCATAGAGATTTCAAACGAGTAGGGCACCGGAGTTTTCACCGTGCAAATCTTGTACTCTTCGGATATGATGAGGCCGGTGGTTTTGTTGTGAGCGTAAACTAGGCCGAGGTTCATCGCCTGGAAATATGTGGTATAAGTTACATTAAGTTTTGAACAATTGAAGTGTTTGAAAGAAAACACATTATTCTGATAGAAAATATATTTCTGAAAAACGACTACTTGAAGATTTGATGAACTATGTTTGTTCACTTCGATTCGTCTAAAGTATACGCGGACCAAGTAGCATCAAATTTCAGACAATTGTTCAATAAAGCAGATTAACAATAAAAACATTTTTATTTGTTCAGACATTTTATTAGCTTATTTGATATTAATTTAAAAACCATGCATTAATAAAATTGATTAATTGAGCCTAAAATTTATAAACCTTTAAAGGCGTTAAAAGCGAAATGAACACCTTTCGAAACAGATACATATTTGAATACATATTTTATATTGATAAGAAAGGACAAAATCTTCTTATAAGTCTACAACGCATTATGAAAAGAAGAAAAAAAGAGAATCCGCAGTGTTTTGAATATAACATAAATCATCATCTCATACAATGCATACGCTATTGATTTTTTTTCGCGTTATAGTTTATTTTTAATATTACAACCTGTTTTCAGACCTACCTTTGCACATGGCCCCTTTGAGGTTGATTTTATATTTTTATTCCGTTTTCCGTTGCTTTTTCCTGAAGGTACCATCGGGTAAAAGGTATAACAGCAGCACAATAAAGTGTATTGACAGACGGAAACGTACGAACTTATCTGCTTTTGTTTTCTTAAAACACACAACCCAGACGTTGGTACAGTTTTATAGGCGTCCATGTTCTTCAAAATCTTTACAAACTCGAGAACCCGGAAAAACCCTCAAATCGATTTTTCGACAGATTCAATCAAAGTAGAAGATATATTAAATAAAACGTTAATATTAATCGTTAACATGAATTTTAACATTTCTCTCTAATACTGCAATCGCGTGGGTCAGTTCAGTAAAAATAATTAAGGATTGTGACTAATTTTATATATATTCTCATCTTTCTTCATGCTTTAATTTTTCGTGATATTTCCTCATGGTCTGCGAGGTGAGGCACCTGTAGGTTGGTCGCTTGAAGTCGGTTGTAGAATAAAGTAGTGAAAAATTTTCAATAGCAAACATATTTCTTTAACATTTAAACATTGTGTGGTGTTTAGTTATTCAGATATCGTGAGATGCGGTCGGGTGTGATGTAGGTTTCAGAAAAACATTTTCTTTATCGTGCCAACGTTTCGATCTTTTATTGAGATCATCTTCAGGGCCTGGGATTTACAAACAT